>NC_090177.1:51311477-51573977 GCF_024679245.1 Pseudorasbora parva
TCCAAGTCGGGCTGACAGTGGCTGTCTGCTTGGCTGACGAAGAACTAGACATCCAGTTACCACCTGGGGACTCATCCCCAGGGAGGCCATGAGGGGCCTACTTGTCGACGAGGTTCTGCGGTTGTTGACATCGTCGGGGATATTCCTCCCAGGCGCACATGGGCCCGATGTCGCGACTCACCCGCAAGAAGGCCTACTGAGGCCTCCTGCTCAGAGTCCACTGCCAGGACTGCCCAAGCCGGCTGCACACAGCCAGCTGGCAACACATGCCCCTCCCGGGGCTGGCTTCATCCCAGAGGCTCACGGGGTCCTCCATGAGATGACGCAGTCCCATCCGGCAGTGCCTACAGACATAGACTTAAACACATTGCCAATAGCAGTGTACTCAGCTGAAAGTACCTAGACCCTCAAAGCGAGGGGAGTACAACTTACATCACCTGCGTCTGTGCGGTCGCTCTTCCTTCATGCAGTGGCCTGCCGTTCAGGCTAGGGTGTCAGCCATGGCAATGCTTCGGCTTCCAGGGGAGCATCCGACCGAACCATCACGAAGCACGCAGGTTGCAAGTGCAGCTTAACCCGAGCCCTAAAAGGTGGAGCAGAAGACACAGAGCAGAGGGCAAAAAATATTCACAAATATACTACCCACCAGCCCAACATCCTCCAGGATGGGGCCAGGGGCCGCCAGAAGGTGGCAGCCACAACAAGCTCTGGAAAACGGGGTTTCCCCACTTTCTTGCCCACCCGTGTACAAGCGTGGGACGCCAAACCCCGCCCCACGACCCCTGGCTAAGTCGCTGTTCATTCTGCTTCACACCAACCTGCATTACTAAAAACCCCAGAACGCAGAGAAGGGGGCGGGCATTGGCCGGACGTCTCTAATGTAAGAGGAGGCTGACTAGGGATGCGAAAGAAAAAGCCCTGCAATATTTCAAACAGAGGGCCTCGGGCGATAATTACTTTCCTTCTTTGGAAAGAAATGCCCCCCATCCCGAAAAAGCCTAGGCCAACAGATGCGGCGGCCCGGAGAGGGCCAGCCTGCATAAGAGTATTATCCGTGGCTCGGGGGAGCGAAAAAACCTTAATAATACTCTGTCCAAGCCCCGCGAGGCTAGACATAAATCTGTAGTTCGTGCGTCAGCCTGAACTCACCCTCCCGTCTATGAAATTCCACGAGGGGCAACGCTAACCACTTTACCCTGGGGTGTTTGACTAAGAGAGCACACTCGCCTAAAACAACAGCACATTCCCGCAAGAATGAGCGGTTGCCTCAATTACTGCTCCATCACACAGAGAGGAGGCTAAACTGTTCACACAGCTGTACATACATAGGCGGCTATTCTCTCCTAGCAAAGCTAGCTATAAACATACCACATAATGGCATCCTAGAAAATCGTTCTAGCCACCGGACAGGGGAACTACAGGGCCCTATGGTGTCCTCCATCTATACCGTGATCCCCAAACCCTCGGCGGGGAGCATGAAGTCTCACACAACATCAAGAATAAATGTTTCCCTCACAAGGGGGACTTACCAGCTCGCCTCCTGCGCGCGACGATATCCACGCATAAGTTTTACTCACAGTATGCATGCTTAGGAGCGCAAACGCCTGAGGGTGCGCTTCTCACAGCCCAGCCAGGCGGGATCTAGAGTATCATCGTCATGGCCCCACTCCGGGTCGGATGTAAGAAGCGCCTGGGGAGACAATGAAGTAGAGCAGTAAATTAGATGTAATTCTTAACTCACCCACCTAAGGGAGGGATATTTCATCCACGCCAACCGCGTTGTGATACTATTCCTCTTCTCTGGGAGTTCGCCTCTTTGCGCCCCGCCCTTAACCGCGGGGAGCACGAGAGGCGATGTCGGCCCTCTGGCCCGACACTGGTCCGTAGACCATGATGCCTCCCGCCTGCCTGGGACCCGGATCTCAGCGGTGTGCGGTTCCTCGGACACCACCACCCGCGCTTCTGCGACACTGGCCCTCAGGCCCTGCTATCGCTGATATGGCGCACGGCTGCGCAGTGCGTCAGGGTATTTTCCCTGATTGAGATCCCTCAGCAGGTCTTCCTAGTACACTTGCAACACCGACATGGCGTAAAAGTAGCACCAGGCTGACCCGCTGCCGTGCTCTAAATGCCCCGCCATCTAAATGAAACATAGTTGAAAGAAGCTCAGATGGCAGGCTTTTCTTTTTTAAATGAGTGATCTCTCCTTTAAAGCGCCCACATGACGGCCGCAGCCTACATGCAGCGTGCTCATATCGGCTCAGCGTACACTGTCAGGATGGCCGAGAAATGTATTTCCCTTCTCACCAGCCATCTCTAAGAGCACTCGTGATTAATCTCGTCAGTCGCTAGATCGCCGGAGGGAAACATCCTCTCGCGGCGATCGGCGACCCCATCCGAGGAACCGTGACGTGCATCCGCGCTCAGCCTCGGCGTGAGCGGGGACCACATCACTACTCTCAGATGCAAAAATGCTCTTCCCTCAGGAAGAGCGCTAGACGAGAACGGAGCAATCTCGGATTGAAAACCTCGCTCACATTACACACAATCGAACAAATGACTCCACAAAAGCTTGATTGTGCATTCTCTTGAAAGGGGGAGTGGGCCGACACCCTTGCCTCTTCATCATATGCATCTTCATCATATGCATCTTATCCTTTTGAATGATTTTTAATAACCTCATGAATTAAATAATCAGTTATTATCCTTTCAAAATAATGAATTATTTTGACAATCAATTTTATGTGATCATTAATACATTTAACTATTATTTAATATGATTTTGACTCTATGTCTGCTGTATGGTTTCTAAGTTGCTTTCCAGAGACGGTCTGACAAAGACAGTCTGACCCCTATATGCCCTGACATAGATAGCCTGACCTCTATCTCTGGGTCCTGACCAAAAGGGCCTTGGAGAGAAAGTTAGAACTTCCAAGAGGTGAATCCTGCCTGTTGTTAGTAACCCCAGGACAGGAAGGGGTGGGAGGATTTGAGTCTCCCAATTGTGATTTCTTCCCATTTATATAGTGTGATTTTTCCCATTGATTAAAAAAGTACATTTTTGTCTTTATATTTCTTTATAGAATGAGGTAGATGATATAACTCATACTTTTCTTCGTTTTTTCGTTTGTCATGTGGTGTTGATATCTTGTCCTGTTGATAGGCTCACTGCTGTGCTAACCTTGGAGGAGAGATGTGCCCTAGAGTCGTGTGTGTGTGTGTTACATGTTCTGTGCAGGTCCAATCCATCCTGTATGGAATGGATTGGACCGCTTTTCTCACACTCTACACCTCTTGGCGTCTTTCTAGGACTCCCCTGAAGTCAACACTACCCCAATCTTGGGATTGTCTGATGTAGACATCCTGATTAACAACAACAACATCTCCTATCTATTCTCGCGTGACACATTGTTTAGACTTTATGCCAATCAGTAATATTCCACGTGTCCATAATGATGTAAATCATGCCCTTGAAATTGGTATAACTGGTGTGGTAATTTTGTGTAGAGTAGAGTCTGGCCTGACACCGCCCTGAGAGACTCTGAAGCTGATTCTTGCAAACTATTCTTCAGTAAAATTCTCTCTGATGATTGAACATCCTGACTCCTGGTTTACAAAACATTTACAAAACATGACAATGCATTTCATAAATGTTACTTTTTTGTATGTTTTGTAGATTCAGTTATAAATTATTTACAAGTTATTAGATAATGATAAACTAATCATTTACAAATCATGATTATACATTCGTAAATTATTAATATGGTAACGATTTACAAATCTGTCATAAGTTAGCCCTATCTTTAAAGGGATCCCCTGGTGTTGAGACTTGTATGGCTTAATGTAACATAAATGATGTCTCTTACTGAATTATGTAGTAGAAAACCCATGAAAGATCTACGTTATTTTAAAAATCGATTTTATATTTGGACCATGGGCGGCGCCATTTTGTTTGTGTTCTAGGTTGATGACGTAGAGTGGTTGAACTCCTCAATCAGCTGGCATTACCCGTAGCTATTTTTACCACAACGCAACTCGAAAATTGTTTCAGAGTTAAACAAAACCAATGAATTCCTTTGTAATTATACTTATAACACACTCAAACATACATGTGCACACAAACTCACCTACACAAGTCACAAACAGATCGGCGGGCGCGCACACGACAGGCTCTGTTTCAATCGAGATGTTGGGCTGCTCAGTCTCCACGACAGGGGCTGAATCTGAAATCGACCCTATACCCTTAAATAGGGCATTATTTGAAGGGACGGACATTTGTAGTGTTGTCCGACACCATAGTGGACATGTTCGAGTGCAGTCATTCAGTCTCACGTTCCACCGCAATAACGAGTGTACAGCCGATTTACACACAACAGCTGTCCGACTCCACGCACCCAAACATACATGTGCACACAAACTCTCTCTCTCTCACAGACTCACACACACCCCAACAGATTGGCGCGAACACACACACACACACACACACACACACACACACCCCAACAGATCGGCGCGAACACACACACACCCCAACAGATCGGCGCGAACACACACACACACACGCACGCACTGCATGCGCGCATACATAACATAACCCTCAATCTATTCCCTGTGTTGATATCCTAGATAGACTGTTGATAGTAGATGAACTGTAATGCCTAATGTGACCAGCAGAGGGAAATATCTAGGTAGGACGATGGGATAAAGTAACGTGAGAAAGAGAGGCAGGATGTTTTGGTGATGATGCATGCGATTGAGACAGAGCAGTCTGTCGCTGACCTAGGTGTGTGCGCGCCCGCCGATCTGTTTGTGACTTGTGTAGGTGAGTTTGTGTGCACATGTATGTTTGAGTATGTTTTAAGTACAATTACAAAGCAATTCATTTGTTTTGTTTAACTCTGAAACAATTTTCGAGTTGCGTTGTGGTAAAAATAGCAACGGGTAACGCCAGCTGATTGAGGAGTTCAACCACTCTACGTCATCAACCTAGAACGCAAACAAAATGGCGCCGCCCATGGTCTAAATATAAAATCGATTTTTTTAAATAATGTAGATCTTTCATGGGTTTTCTACCACATAATTCAGTAAGAGACATCATTTATGTTATATTAAGCCATACAAGTCTCAACACCATGGGATCCCTTTAAAAAAAATTGCATTTCATAAAATAATCAAACAGATCCTTAGTAAATGGTTAAGTTACTAGTTAATATATTATTAATCACTGAAATGTCAGTGTACCATTATCTCAATAAATTGTTAATCATGAACAAATGATGATGAAACCATTAGTAAATGATGAGTAGCCTTTCCTGGTTCGGTTGAAACGCCCCATAATCACAGCCTAATGGAGCAGTTTCAGACTCATATTCTGACTAGAATTGAGTATGACCACGTGAGGCTATAGTAAATGATGAGTAGCCCATATAATGTTTTGTTGCATATCCCAATGCATCAGATCAAGACGCATTTAATTCTTTACGTTTGTAAAAGTAGACATGATAAAAATATAAATAGGCTACTTTTTATTGCAAAAACTGACCAAAAACAGTATAAAAGTATTAGCTCATGTTGTATTCAACGTTTTCTGAAGTCATACGATATCTTTATGTGAAGAACAGTTTTAATCATTGAAATGATGATCCCTTCATGAAGGCATATTTAACCTATTTATCATTCAAATAATACTCCTGACTCTAGCATGATGCAATCGGTCACATGACACATGAGAGCCAATGGCATTTTACAATCAAAGCTGACATGACGTTTCTTCCGGCGGCAGATTTTGAAATGTGTTGATCATCGGCCGGTTGATGGACTCAACGCTGCTGATCGCTTCTGCGGATTGACTTCACACAAACCAATCGTTTGGCCTCGGGACACTTGGAATATTTTTACTTTTTAAATAAATTGTTCCTGCAATTGTATCTGCCTGTTGTTTTATAATATAAAACACAAACGGGTAGGTTTAGGGAAGGGATTGGTTGTGACGAATTGGAGTTAAATGCTTTCAGTATTTAGATGAATTACCTATTTACACATTTCTATTGCAACAGGCGAGGAATAACAGAATTGAATGTTCACATTTTAACGTTACATTTGTTGTAGCAATCAATGGACGCATTTGCAACGGGTGAGAAATATCTACAAATGACGTGTAAAACATTTACAAGTAATGAATAGTCTACACTTTAGATTAGGGGACGCTAAGAGCGATGTAAATGCCTTGTATACGTGTGCAGATCATTTGTAACGGGTTAGAAATATCTATGTATGATGTGTATATGATGTGATGTGTAGTCCATTTAAATGATTTATTCATGCGTTTACAGCATCATCTCTAACAGGTGATGAACACTGTGTAGTGTGTACTTTAATGTAAATGCTGACTGGTGAGGGTATAGACAGCTGTCTTCTCTGACACGACCACCTGATGCTTCACTGGAGGGTAAACCAGTTCACATTATCACTAACGTTAGACCCATCACAGAACACCAGTTCACATTATCACTAACGTTAGACCCATCACAGAACACCAGTTCACATTATCACTAACGTTAGACCCCTCACAGAACACCAGTTCACATTATCACTAACGTTAGACCCATCACAGAACACCAGTTCACATTATCACTAACGTTAGACCCCTCAGAGAACACCAGTTCACATTATCACTAACGTTAGACCCCTCACAGAACACCAGTTTACATTATCACTAACGTTAGACCCATCACAGAACACCAGTTCACATTATCACTAACGTTAGACCCATCACAGAACACCAGTCCACATTATCACTAACGTTAGACCCATCACAGAACACCAGTTCACATTATCACTAACGTTAGACCCATCACAGAACACCAGTTCACATTATCACTAACGTTAGACCCATCACAGAACACCAGTTCACATTATCACTAACGTTAGACCCCTCACAGAACACCAGTTCACATTATCACTAACGTTAGACCCATCACAGAACACCAGTTCACATTATCACTAACGTTAGACCCCTCAGAGAACACCAGTTCACATTATCACTAACGTTAGACCCATCACAGAACACCAGTTCACATTATCACTAACGTTAGACCCATCACAGAACACCAGTTCACATTATCACTAACGTTAGACCCATCACAGAACACCAGTTCACATTATCACTAACGTTAGACCCATCACAGAACACCAGTTCACATTATCACTAACGTTAGACCCCTCACAGAACACCAGTTCACATTATCACTAACGTTAGACCCCTCACAGAACACCAGTTCACATTATCACTAACGTTAGACCCATCACAGAACACCAGTTCACATTATCACTAACGTTAGACCCCTCACAGAACACCAGTTCACATTATCACTAACGTTAGACCCATCACAGAACACCAGTTCACATTATCACTAACGTTAGACCCATCACAGAACACCAGTTCACATTATCACTAACGTTAGACCCCTCACAGAACACCAGTTCACATTATCACTAACGTTAGACCCCTCACAGAACACCAGTTCACATTATCACTAACGTTAGACCCATCACAGAACACCAATTCACATTATCACTAACGTTAGACCCCTCACAGAACACCAGTTCACATTATCACTAACGTTAGACCCCTCACAGAACACCAGTTCACATTATCACTAACGTTAGACCCCTCACAGAACACCAGTTCACATTATCACTAACGTTAGACCCATCACAGAACACCAGTTCACATTATCACTAACGTTAGACCCCTCACAGAACACCAGTTCACATTATCACTAACGTTAGACCCCTCACAGAACACCAGTTCACATTATCACTAACGTTAGACCCCTCACAGAACACCAGTTCACATTATCACTAACGTTAGACCCCTGACAGAACACCAGTTCACATTATCACTAACGTTAGACCCATCACAGAACACCAGTTCACATTATCACTAACGTTAGACCCATCACAGAACACCAGTTCACATTATCACTAACGTTAGACCCATCACAGAACACCAGTTCACATTATCACTAACGTTAGACCCATCACAGAACACCAGTTCACATTATCACTAACGTTAGACCCATCACAGAACACCAGTTCACATTATCACTAACGTTAGACCCATCACAGAACACCAGTTCACATTATCACTAACGTTAGACCCCATCACAGAACACCAGTTCACATTATCACTAACGTTAGACCCCATCACAGAACACCAGTTCACATTATCACTAACGTTAGACCCCTCACAGAACACCAGTTCACATTATCACTAACGTTAGACCCATCACAGAACACCAGTTCACATTATCACTAACGTTAGACCCCTCACAGAACACCAGTTCACATTATCACTAACGTTAGACCCCTCACAGAACACCAGTTCACATTATCACTAACGTTAGACCCATCACAGAACACCAGTTCACATTATCACTAACGTTAGACCCCTCACAGAACACCAGTTCACATTATCACTAACGTTAGACCCATCACAGAACACCAGTTCACATTACCACTAACGTTAGACCCATCACAGAACACCAGTTCACATTATCACTAACGTTAGACCCATCACAGAACACCAGTTCACATTATCACTAACGTTAGACCCATCACAGAACACCAGTTCACATTATCACTAACGTTAGACCCATCACAGAACACCAGTTCACATTATCACTAACGTTAGACCCATCACAGAACACCAGTTCACATTATCACTAACGTTAGACCCATCACAGAACACCAGTTCACATTATCACTAACGTTAGACCCATCACAGAACACCAGTTCACATTATCACTAACGTTAGACCCCTCACAGAACACCAGTTCACATTATCACTAACGTTAGACCCATCACAGAACACCAGTTCACATTATCACTAACGTTAGACCCATCACAGAACACCAGTTCACATTATCACTAACGTTAGACCCCTCACAGAACACCAGTTCACATTATCACTAACGTTAGACCCATCACAGAACACCAGTTCACATTATCACTAACGTTAGATCCCTCACAGAACACCAGTTCACATTATCAATAACGTTAGACCCATCACAGAACACCAGTTCACATTACCACTAACGTTAGACCCATCACAGAACACCAGTTCACATTATCACTAACGTTAGACCCATCACAGAACACCAGTTCACATTATCACTAACGTTAGACCCCTCACAGAACACCAGTTCACATTATAACTAACGTTAGACTGTCACATGCCTGTCCTGTCTTGTGTGCACTTGTGGGTTTTGTTATGTTGAGCATGTGCTCGTGTCCCTGTCAGTTCCCTCCCCCTTGTTATCTGATTATTGGTTAATTTTCCCCACCTGTTCTCCCTCATTATCTGCCTTGTTTGTTCCCTTTATAATCTCCTTGTGTTCGTCAGTCTGTGTGGATCCTTGTGTAATGTCTGTCCCTCCCGTCCCTAGTGGAGCGTCTGGTAGCCGCTCCTTAAGGAGGGGGTAATGTCACATGCCTGTCCTGTCTTGTGTGCACTTGTGGGTTTTGTTATGTTGAGCATGTGCTCGTGTCCCTGTCAGTTCCCTCCCCCTTGTTATCTGATTATTGGTTAATTTGCCCCACCTGTTCTCCCTCATTATCTGCCTTGTTTGTTCCCTTTATAATCTCCTTGTGTTCGTCAGTCTGTGTGGATCCTTGTGTAATGTCTGCGTCTCCCGTCCTCCCCGTGATTCTGTTGGATGTTTCCCCTTGTGTCTCCGTGTTGGTTGTCGTTTCCCCCTTCCGTGAAACGCTGGATCCCTTCCCGGATTACCTGTACCGACCTCCCGAGTCACAGCTGCTCACAGCCTGCCCGTGTCGCCAACAGAGCCTCTCTCACTGCTCCGTCTTATCCGGACTTCATCAGTGTTCTGAGTTTTGACTTCTGTGACACTATCTGTCAATTAAACTGAATTACTTGCTATTGAAACCTGCCTCTGTGAATCCGTTACATAGACCCCTCACAGAACACCAGTTCACATTATCACTAACGTTAGACCCATCACAGAACACCAGTTCACATTATCACTAACGTTAGACCCCTCACAGAACACCAGTTCACATTATCACTAACGTTAGACCCATCACAGAACACCAGTTCACATTATCACTAACGTTAGATCCCTCACAGAACACCAGTTCACATTATCACTAACGTTAGACCCATCACAGAACACCAGTTCACATTATCACTAACGTTAGACCCCTCACAGAACACCAGTTCACATTATCACTAACGTTAGACCCATCACAGAACACCAGTTCACATTATCACTAACGTTAGACCCATCACAGAACACCAGTTCACATTATCACTAACGTTAGACCCATCACAGAACACCAGTTCACATTATCACTAACGTTAGACCCCTCACAGAACACCAGTGCACATTATCACTAACGTTAGACCCATCACAGAACACCAGTTCACATTATCACTAACGTTAGACCCCTCACAGAACACCAGTTCACATTATCACTAACGTTAGACCCATCACAGAACACCAGTTCACATTATCACTAACGTTAGACCCATCACAGAACACCAGTTCACATTATCACTAACGTTAGACCCATCACAGAACACCAGTTCACATTATCACAAACGTTAGACCCATCACAGAACACCAGTTCACATTATCACTAACGTTAGACCCCTCACAGAACACCAGTTCACATTATCACTAACGTTAGACCCATCACAGAACACCAGTTCACATTATCACTAACGTTAGACCCATCACAGAACACCAGTTCACATTATCACTAACGTTAGATCCCTCACAGAACACCAGTTCACATTATCACTAACGTTAGACCCATCACAGAACACCAGTTCACATTATCACTAACGTTAGACCCATCACAGAACACCAGTTCACATTATCACTAACGTTAGACCCCTCACAGAACACCAGTTCACATTATCACTAACGTTAGACCCATCACAGAACACCAGTTCACATTATCACTAACGTTAGATCCCTCACAGAACACCAGTTCACATTATCACTAACGTTAGACCCATCACAGAACACCAGTTCACATTATCACTAACGTTAGACCCATCACAGTACACCAGTTCACATTATCAATAACGTTAGACCCATCACAGAACACCAGTTCACATTATCACTAACGTTAGACCCCTCACAGAACACCAGTTCACATTATCACTAACGTTAGACCCATCACAGAACACCAGTTCACATTACCACTAACGTTAGACCCATCACAGAACACCAGTTCACATTATCACTAACGTTAGACCCATCACAGAACACCAGTTCACATTATCACTAACGTTAGACCCATCACAGAACACCAGTTCACATTATCACTAACGTTAGACCCATCACAGAACACCAGTTCACATTATCACTAACGTTAGACCCATCACAGAACACCAGTTCACATTATCACTAACGTTAGACCCATCACAGAACACCAGTTCACATTATCACTAACGTTAGACCCATCACAGAACACCAGTTCACATTATCACTAACGTTAGACCCCTCACAGAACACCAGTTCACATTATCACTAACGTTAGACCCATCACAGAACACCAGTTCACATTATCACTAACGTTAGACCCATCACAGAACACCAGTTCACATTATCACTAACGTTAGACCCCTCACAGAACACCAGTTCACATTATCACTAACGTTAGACCCATCACAGAACACCAGTTCACATTATCACTAACGTTAGATCCCTCACAGAACACCAGTTCACATTATCAATAACGTTAGACCCATCACAGAACACCAGTTCACATTACCACTAACGTTAGACCCATCACAGAACACCAGTTCACATTATCACTAACGTTAGACCCATCACAGAACACCAGTTCACATTATCACTAACGTTAGACCCCTCACAGAACACCAGTTCACATTATAACTAACGTTAGACTGTCACATGCCTGTCCTGTCTTGTGTGCACTTGTGGGTTTTGTTATGTTGAGCATGTGCTCGTGTCCCTGTCAGTTCCCTCCCCCTTGTTATCTGATTATTGGTTAATTTTCCCCACCTGTTCTCCCTCATTATCTGCCTTGTTTGTTCCCTTTATAATCTCCTTGTGTTCGTCAGTCTGTGTGGATCCTTGTGTAATGTCTGTCCCTCCCGTCCCTAGTGGAGCGTCTGGTAGCCGCTCCTTAAGGAGGGGGTAATGTCACATGCCTGTCCTGTCTTGTGTGCACTTGTGGGTTTTGTTATGTTGAGCATGTGCTCGTGTCCCTGTCAGTTCCCTCCCCCTTGTTATCTGATTATTGGTTAATTTGCCCCACCTGTTCTCCCTCATTATCTGCCTTGTTTGTTCCCTTTATAATCTCCTTGTGTTCGTCAGTCTGTGTGGATCCTTGTGTAATGTCTGCGTCTCCCGTCCTCCCCGTGATTCTGTTGGATGTTTCCCCTTGTGTCTCCGTGTTGGTTGTCGTTTCCCCCTTCCGTGAAACGCTGGATCCCTTCCCGGATTACCTGTACCGACCTCCCGAGTCACAGCTGCTCACAGCCTGCCCGTGTCGCCAACAGAGCCTCTCTCACTGCTCCGTCTTATCCGGACTTCATCAGTGTTCTGAGTTTTGACTTCTGTGACACTATCTGTCAATTAAACTGAATTACTTGCTATTGAAACCTGCCTCTGTGAATCCGTTACATAGACCCCTCACAGAACACCAGTTCACATTATCACTAACGTTAGACCCATCACAGAACACCAGTTCACATTATCACTAACGTTAGACCCCTCACAGAACACCAGTTCACATTATCACTAACGTTAGACCCATCACAGAACACCAGTTCACATTATCACTAACGTTAGATCCCTCACAGAACACCAGTTCACATTATCACTAACGTTAGACCCATCACAGAACACCAGTTCACATTATCACTAACGTTAGACCCATCACAGAACACCAGTTCACATTATCACTAACGTTAGACCCATCACAGAACACCAGTTCACATTATCACTAACGTTAGACCCATCACAGAACACCAGTTCACATTATCACTAACGTTAGACCCATCACAGAACACCAGTTCACATTATCACTAACGTTAGACCCATCACAGAACACCAGTTCACATTATCACTAACGTTAGATCCCTCACAGAACACCAGTGCACATTATCACTAACGTTAGACCCATCACAGAACACCAGTTCACATTATCACTAACGTTAGACCCCTCACAGAACACCAGTTCACATTATCACTAACGTTAGACCCATCACAGAACACCAGTTCACATTATCACTAACGTTAGACCCATCACAGAACACCAGTTCACATTATCACTAACGTTAGACCCATCACAGAACACCAGTTCACATTATCACAAACGTTAGACCCATCACAGAACACCAGTTCACATTATCACTAACGTTAGACCCCTCACAGAACACCAGTTCACATTATCACTAACGTTAGACCCATCACAGAACACCAGTTCACATTATCACTAACGTTAGACCCATCACAGAACACCAGTTCACATTATCACTAACGTTAGACCCATCACAGAACACCAGTTCACATTATCACTAACGTTAGATCCCTCACAGAACACCAGTTCACATTATCACTAACGTTAGACCCATCACAGAACACCAGTTCACATTATCACTAACGTTAGACCCATCACAGAACACCAGTTCACATTATCACTAACGTTAGACCCCTCACAGAACACCAGTTCACATTATCACTAACGTTAGACCCATCACAGAACACCAGTTCACATTATCACTAACGTTAGACCCATCACAGAACACCAGTTCACATTATCACTAACGTTAGACCCCTCACAGAACACCAGTTCACATTATCACTAACGTTAGACCCATCACAGAACACCAGTTCACATTATCACTAACGTTAGATCCCTCACAGAACACCAGTTCACATTATCAATAACGTTAGACCCATCACAGAACACCAGTTCACATTACCACTAACGTTAGACCCATCACAGAACACCAGTTCACATTATCACTAACGTTAGACCCATCACAGAACACCAGTTCACATTATCACTAACGTTAGACCCATCACAGAACACCAGTTCACATTATCACTAACGTTAGACCCATCACAGAACACCAGTTCACATTATCACTAACGTTAGACCCATCACAGAACACCAGTTCACATTATCACTAACGTTAGACCCCTCACAGAACACCAGTTCACATTATCACTAACGTTAGACCCATCACAGAACACCAGTTCACATTATCACTAACGTTAGACCCATCACAGAACACCAGTTCACATTATCACTAACGTTAGACCCCTCACAGAACACCAGTTCACATTATCACTAACGTTAGACCCATCACAGAACACCAGTTCACATTATCACTAACGTTAGATCCCTCACAGAACACCAGTTCACATTATCAATAACGTTAGACCCATCACAGAACACCAGTTCACATTACCACTAACGTTAGACCCATCACAGAACACCAGTTCACATTATCACTAACGTTAGACCCATCACAGAACACCAGTTCACATTATCACTAACGTTAGACCCCTCACAGAACACCAGTTCACATTATAACTAACGTTAGACTGTCACATGCCTGTCCTGTCTTGTGTGCACTTGTGGGTTTTGTTATGTTGAGCATGTGCTCGTGTCCCTGTCAGTTCCCTCCCCCTTGTTATCTGATTATTGGTTAATTTTCCCCACCTGTTCTCCCTCATTATCTGCCTTGTTTGTTCCCTTTATAATCTCCTTGTGTTCGTCAGTCTGTGTGGATCCTTGTGTAATGTCTGTCCCTCCCGTCCCTAGTGGAGCGTCTGGTAGCCGCTCCTTAAGGAGGGGGTAATGTCACATGCCTGTCCTGTCTTGTGTGCACTTGTGGGTTTTGTTATGTTGAGCATGTGCTCGTGTCCCTGTCAGTTCCCTCCCCCTTGTTATCTGATTATTGGTTAATTTGCCCCACCTGTTCTCCCTCATTATCTGCCTTGTTTGTTCCCTTTATAATCTCCTTGTGTTCGTCAGTCTGTGTGGATCCTTGTGTAATGTCTGCGTCTCCCGTCCTCCCCGTGATTCTGTTGGATGTTTCCCCTTGTGTCTCCGTGTTGGTTGTCGTTTCCCCCTTCCGTGAAACGCTGGATCCCTTCCCGGATTACCTGTACCGACCTCCCGAGTCACAGCTGCTCACAGCCTGCCCGTGTCGCCAACAGAGCCTCTCTCACTGCTCCGTCTTATCCGGACTTCATCAGTGTTCTGAGTTTTGACTTCTGTGACACTATCTGTCAATTAAACTGAATTACTTGCTATTGAAACCTGCCTCTGTGAATCCGTTACATAGACCCCTCACAGAACACCAGTTCACATTATCACTAACGTTAGACCCATCACAGAACACCAGTTCACATTATCACTAACGTTAGACCCCTCACAGAACACCAGTTCACATTATCACTAACGTTAGACCCATCACAGAACACCAGTTCACATTATCACTAACGTTAGACCCATCACAGAACACCAGTTCACATTATCACTAACGTTAGACCCATCACAGAACACCAGTTCACATTATCACTAACGTTAGACCCCTCACAGAACACCAGTTCACATTATCACTAACGTTAGACCCATCACAGAACACCAGTTCACATTATCACTAACGTTAGACCCATCACAGAACACCAGTTCACATTATCACTAACGTTAGACCCATCACAGAACACCAGTTCACATTATCACAAACGTTAGACCCATCACAGAACACCAGTTCACATTATCACTAACGTTAGACCCCTCACAGAACACCAGTTCACATTATCACTAACGTTAGACCCCTCACAGAACACCAGTTCACATTATCACTAACGTTAGACCCATCACAGAACACCAGTTCACATTATCACTAACGTTAGACCCATCACAGAACACCAGTTCACATTATCACTAACGTTAGACCCCTCACAGAACACCAGTTCACATTATCACTAACGTTAGACCCATCACAGAACACCAGTTCACATTATCACTAACGTTAGATCCCTCACAGAACACCAGTTCACATTATCAATAACGTTAGACCCATCACAGAACACCAGTTCACATTATCACTAACGTTAGACCCATCACAGAACACCAGTTCACATTATCACTAACGTTAGACCCATCACAGAACACCAGTTCACATTATCACAAACGTTAGACCCATCACAGAACACCAGTTCACATTATCACTAACGTTAGACCCCTCACAGAACACCAGTTCACATTATCACTAACGTTAGACCCATCACAGAACACCAGTTCACATTATCACTAACGTTAGACCCATCACAGATCACCAGTTCACATTATCACTAACGTTAGACCCATCACAGAACACCAGTTCACATTATCACTAACGTTAGACCCCTCAGAGAACACCAGTTCACATTATCACTAACGTTAGACCCCTCACAGAACACCAGTTCACATTATCACTAACGTTAGACCCCTCACAGAACACCAGTTCACATTATCACTAACGTTAGACCCCTCACAGAACACCAGTTCACATTATCACTAACGTTAGACCCCTCACAGAACACCAGTTCACATTATCACTAACGTTAGATCCCTCACAGAACACCAGTTCACATTATCACTAACGTTAGACCCATCACAGAACACCAGTTCACATTATCACTAACGTTAGACCCATCACAGAACACCAGTTCACATTATCACTAACGTTAGACCCATCACAGAACACCAGTTCACATTATCACTAACGTTAAACCCATCACAGAACACCAGTTCACATTATCACTAACGTTAGACCCCTCACAGAACACCAGTTCACATTATCACTAACGTTAGACCCATCACAGAACACCAGTTCACATTATCACTAACGTTAGATCCCTCACAGAACACCAGTTCACATTATCAATAACGTTAGACCCATCACAGAACACCAGTTCACATTACCACTAACGTTAGACCCATCACAGAACACCAGTTCACATTATCACTAACGTTAGACCCATCACAGAACACCAGTTCACATTATCACTAACGTTAGACCCCTCACAGAACACCAGTTCACATTATAACTAACGTTAGACTGTCACATGCCTGTCCTGTCTTGTGTGCACTTGTGGGTTTTGTTATGTTGAGCATGTGCTCGTGTCCCTGTCAGTTCCCTCCCCCTTGTTATCTGATTATTGGTTAATTTGCCCCACCTGTTCTCCCTCATTATCTGCCTTGTTTGTTCCCTTTATAATCTCCTTGTGTTCATCAGTCTGTGTGGATCCTTGTGTAATGTCTGCGTCTCCCGTCCTCCCCGTGATTCTGTTGGATGTTTCCCCTTGTGTCTCCGTGTTGGTTGTCGTTTCCCCCTTCCGTGAAACGCTGGATCCCTTCCCGGATTACCTGTACCGACCTCCCGAGTCACAGCTGCTCACAGCCTGCCCGTGTCGCCAACAGAGCCTCTCTCACTGCTCCGTCTTATCCGGACTTCATCAGTGTTCTGAGTTTTGACTTCTGTGACACTATCTGTCAATTAAACTGAATTACTTGCTATTGAAACCTGCCTCTGTGAATCCGTTACATAGACCCCTCACAGAACACCAGTTCACATTATCACTAACGTTAGACCCATCACAGAACACCAGTTCACATTATCACTAACGTTAGATCCCTCACAGAACACCAGTTCACATTATCACTAACGTTAGACCCATCACAGAACACCAGTTCACATTATCACTAACGTTAGATCCCTCACAGAACACCAGTTCACATTATCACTAACGTTAGACCCATCACAGAACACCAGTTCACATTATCACTAACGTTAGACCCCTCACAGAACACCAGTTCACATTATCACTAACGTTAGACCCATCACAGAACACCAGTTCACATTATCACTAACGTTAGACCCCTCACAGAACACCAGTTCACATTATCACTAACGTTAGACCCCTCACAGAACACCAGTTCACATTATCACTAACGTTAGACCCATCACAGAACACCTGTTCACATTATCACTAACGTTAGACCCATCACAGAACACCAGTTCACATTATCACTAACGTTAGACCCCTCACAGAACACCAGTTCACATTATCACTAACGTTAGACCCATCACAGAACACCAGTTCACATTATCACTAACGTTAGACCCATCACAGAACACCAGTTCACATTATCACTAACGTTAGACCCCTCACAGAACACCAGTTCACATTATCACTAACGTTAGACCCATCACAGAACACCAGTTCACATTATCACTAACGTTAGACCCCTCACAGAACACCAGTTCACATTATCACTAACGTTAGACCCCTCACAGAACACCATTTCACATTATCACTAACGTTAGACCCATCACAGAACACCAGTTCACATTATCACTAACGTTAGACCCCTCACAGAACACCAGTTCACATTATCACTAACGTTAGATCCCTCACAGAACACCAGTTCACATTATCACTAACGTTAGACCCATCACAGAACACCAGTTCACATTATCACTAACGTTAGATCCCTCACAGAACACCAGTTCACATTATCACTAACGTTAGACCCATCACAGAACACCGGTTCACATTATCACTAACGTTAGACCCCTCACAGAACACCGGTTCACATTATCACTAACGTTAGACCCATCACAGAACACCAGTTCACATTATCACTAACGTTAGACCCATCACAGAACACCAGTTCACATTATCACTAACGTTAGACCCATCACAGAACACCAGTTCACATTATCACAAACGTTAGACCCATCACAGAACACCAGTTCACATTATCACTAACGTTAGACCCCTCACAGAACACCAGTTCACATTATCACTAACGTTAGACCCATCACAGAACACCAGTTCACATTATCACTAACGTTAGACCCATCACAGATCACCAGTTCACATTATCACTAACGTTAGACCCATCACAGAACACCAGTTCACATTATCACTAACGTTAGACCCCTCAGAGAACACCAGTTCACATTATCACTAACGTTAGACCCCTCACAGAACACCAGTTCACATTATCACTAACGTTAGACCCCTCACAGAACACCAGTTCACATTATCACTAACGTTAGACCCATCACAGAACACCAGTTCACATTATCACTAACGTTAGACCCATCACAGAACACCAGTTCACATTATCACTAACGTTAGACCCCTCACAGAACACCAGTTCACATTATCACAAACGTTAGACCCCTCACAGAACACCAGTTCACATTATCACTAACGTTAGACCCATCACAGAACACCAGTTCACATTATCACTAACGTTAGACCCCTCACAGAACACCAGTTCACATTATCACTAACGTTAGACCCCTCACAGAACACCAGTTCACATTACCACTAACGTTAGACCCATCACAGAACACCAGTTCACATTATCACTAACGTTAGACCCATCACAGAACACCAGTTCACATTATCACTAACGTTAGACCCATCACAGAACACCAGTTCACATTATCACTAACGTTAGACCCATCACAGAACACCAGTTCACATTATCACTAACGTTAGACCCATCACAGAACACCAGTTCACATTATCACAAACGTTAGACCCATCACAGAACACCAGTTCACATTATCACTAACGTTAGACCCCTCACAGAACACCAGTTCACATTATCACTAACGTTAGACCCCTCACAGAACACCAGTTCACATTATCACTAACGTTAGACCCATCACAGAACACCAGTTCACATTATCACTAACGTTAGACTCATCACAGAACACCAGTTCACATTATCACTAACGTTAGACCCCATCACAGAACACCAGTTCACATTATCACTAACGTTAGACCCATCACAGAACACCAGTTCACATTATCACTAACGTTAGACCCATCACAGAACACCAGTTCACATTATCACTAACGTTAGACCCATCACAGAACACCAGTTCACATTATCACTAACGTTAGACCCATCACAGAACACCAGTTCACATTATCACTAACGTTAGACCCATCACAGAACACCAGTTCACATTATCACTAACGTTAGACCCATCACAGAACACCAGTTCACATTATCACTAACGATAGACCCCTCACAGAACACCAGTTCACATTATCACTAACGTTAGACCCCTCACAGAACACCAGTTCACATTATCACTAACGTTAGACCCATCACAGAACACCAGTTCACATTATCACTAACGTTAGACCCATCACAGAACACCAGTTCACATTATCACTAACGTTAGACCCATCACAGAACACCAGTTCACATTATCACTAACGTTAGACCCATCACAGAACACCAGTTCACATTATCACTAACGTTAGACCCATCACAGAACACCAGTTCACATTATCACTAACGTTAGACCCATCACAGAACACCAGTTCACATTATCACTAACGTTAGACCCATCACAGAACACCAGTTCACATTATCACTAACGTTAGACCCATCACAGAACACCAGTTCACATTATCACTAACGTTAGACCCATCACAGAACACCAGTTCACATTATCACTAACGTTAGACCCATCACAGAACACCAGTTCACATTATCACTAACGTTAGATCCCTCACAGAACACCAGTTCACATTATCACTAACGTTAGACCCATCACAGAACACCAGTTCACATTATCACTAACGTTAGACCCCTCACAGAACACCAGTTCACATTATCACTAACGTTAGACCCCTCACAGAACACCAGTTCACATTATCACTAACGTTAGACCCATCACAGAACACCAGTTCACATTATCACTAACGTTAGACCCCTCACAGAACACCAGTTCACATTATCACTAACGTTAGACCCATCACAGAACACCAGTTCACATTATCACTAACGTTAGACCCCTCACAGAACACCAGTTCACATTATCACTAACGTTAGACCCATCACAGAACACCAGTTCACATTATCACTAACGTTAGACCCATCACAGAACACCAGTTCACATTATCACTAACGTTAGACCCATCACAGAACACCAGTTCACATTATCACTAACGTTAGACCCCTCGCAGAACACCAGTTCACATTATCACTAACGTTAGACCCATCACAGAACACCAGTTCACATTATCACTAACGTTAGACCCATCACAGAACACCAGTTCACATTATCACTAACGTTAGACCCCTCACAGAACACCAGTTCACATTATCGCTAACGTTAGACCCATCACAGAACACCAGTTCACATTATCACTAACGATAGACCCCTCACAGAACACCAGTTCACATTATCACTAACGTTAGACCCCTCACAGAACACCAGTTCACATTATCACTAACGTTAGACCCATCACAGAACACCAGTTCACATTATCACTAACGTTAGACCCATCACAGAACACCAGTTCACATTATCACTAACGTTAGACCCATCACAGAACACCAGTTCACATTATCACTAACGTTAGACCCATCACAGAACACCAGTTCACATTATCACTAACGTTAGACCCATCACAGAACACCAGTTCACATTATCACTAACGTTAGACCCATCACAGAACACCAGTTCACATTATCACTAACGTTAGACCCATCACAGAACACCAGTTCACATTATCACTAACGTTAGACCCATCACAGAACACCAGTTCACATTATCACTAACGTTAGACCCATCACAGAACACCAGTTCACATTATCACTAACGTTAGACCCATCACAGAACACCAGTTCACATTATCACTAACGTTAGATCCCTCACAGAACACCAGTTCACATTATCACTAACGTTAGACCCATCACAGAACACCAGTTCACATTATCACTAACGTTAGACCCCTCACAGAACACCAGTTCACATTATCACTAACGTTAGACCCCTCACAGAACACCAGTTCACATTATCACTAACGTTAGACCCCTCAAAGAACACCAGTTCACATTATCACTAACGTTAGACCCATCACAGAACACCAGTTCACATTATCACTAACGTTAGACCCCTCACAGAACACCAGTTCACATTATCACTAACGTTAGACCCCTCACAGAACACCAGTTCACATTATCACTAACGTTAGACCCCTCACAGAACACCAGTTCACATTATCACTAACGTTAGACCCATCACAGAACACCAGTTCACATTATCACTAACGTTAGACCCCTCACAGAACACCAGTTCACATTATCACTAACGTTAGACCCATCACAGAACACCAGTTCACATTATCACTAACGTTAGACCCCTCACAGAACACCAGTTCACATTATCACTAACGTTAGACCCATCACAGAACACCAGTTCACATTATCACTAACGTTAGACCCATCACAGAACACCAGTTCACATTATCACTAACGTAAGACCCCTCACAGAACACCAGTTCACATTATCACTAACGTTAGACCCATCACAGAACACCAGTTCACATTATCACTAACGTTAGACCCATCACAGAACACCAGTTCACATTATCACTAACGTTAGACCCATCACAGAACACCAGTTCACATTATCACTAACGTTAGACCCCTCACAGAACACCAGTTCACATTATCACTAACGTTAGACCCATCACAGAACACCAGTTCACATTATAACTAACGTTAGACCCCTCACAGAACACCAGTTCACATTATCACTAACGTTAGATCCCTCACAGAACACCAGTTCACATTATCACTAACGTTAGACCCATCACAGAACACCAGTTCACATTATCACTAACGTTAGACCCATCACAGAACACCAGTTCACATTATCACTAACGTTAGACCCCTCACAGAACACCAGTTCACATTATCACTAACGTTAGATCCCTCACAGAACACCAGTTCACATTATCACTAACGTTAGACCCCTCACAGAACACCAGTTCACATTATCACTAACGTTAGATCCCTCACAGAACACCAGTTCACATTATCACTAACGTTAGACCCCTCACAGAACACCAGTTCACATTATCACTAACGTTAGATCCCTCACAGAACACCAGTTCACATTATCACTAACGTTAGACCCATCACAGAACACCAGTTCACATTATCACTAACGTTAGATCCCTCACAGAACACCAGTTCACATTATCACTAACGTTAGATCCCTCACAGAACACCAGTTCACATTATCACTAACGTTAGACCCATCACAGAACACCAGTTCACATTATAACTAACGTTAGACCCCTCACAGAACACCAGTTCACATTATCACTAACGTTAGATCCCTCACAGAACACCAGTTCACATTATCACTAACGTTAGACCCATCACAGAACACCAGTTCACATTATCACTAACGTTAGACCCATCACAGAACACCAGTTCACATTATCACTAACGTTAGACCCATCACAGAACACCAGTTCACATTATCACTAACGTTAGACCCCTCACAGAACACCAGTTCACATTATCACTAACGTTAGACCCCTCACAGAACACCAGTTCACATTATCGCTAACGTTAGACCCCTCACAGAACACCAGTTCACATTATCGCTAACGTTAGACCCCTCACAGAACACCAGTTCACATTATCACTAACGTTAGACCCATCACAGAACACCAGTTCACATTATCACTAACGTTAGACCCCTCACAGAACACCAGTCTGACCCACTGAGTGAAAGGATTTAACTTAACACTGCAATCCCCTGACTATAAGTCAGTCTAAAATGGTTATTAATTTGACAACTAGTAATTTATCATTCTTTAAAATATAAATGCATTCGTTTATAAATGCATTTTGTGGGTTTTAACTGACCAGCTTACAAATGTAATGATGCATCAATAAATTATATATTCATTATCTACTAATGATTTGATCATCATTTGTTCATGATTAACAATTTATTGAGATAATGGTATATTGACATTTCAGTGATTAATAATATATTAACTAGTAACTTAACCATTTACTAAGGATCTGTTTGGTTATTTTATGAAATGCTATTTTTAAAAGATAACTTACCACAGATTTGCAAATTAGTATATTATACTTAATCATTTATGAATGTATAATCAGGATTTGTAAATTTACATTTACATTTAATCATTTAGCAGACGCTTTTATCCAAAGCGACTTACAAAAAAGGGGAGAGCAATAGAAGCAACGAGACAAACAAGGCCAACAACCTGTAAGAGCTGTAAGAAATCTCAATTAATTAGCACAGTACACAACATTTTTTTTTTTTTTTTTTTAGACATCTACAACAAAAACTCACGTCCGCAAAATGCCGAACACTGGATTTTGATAGCTATGATAACAACCCATTAGGACTAAGGCTGTTGCCCCAGCTGTTGTCGTTAATGCAGATTCAGTGGCCCAATGGGTTGGTTTTGTATTCTAGCTAAACGCGCAGCAATAGCCATCTACAACAAAAACTCACATACGCAAAATACAGAACACTGGATTATGATAGTTATGATAACTATGTAACATACCCACCTGAAGGCACAAATCCGGGTGAGAGACGTAGATATGATCCAGGAGTGTGCGCTTTTTGGTCGTTGCTGTGGTGATCAGTAAGTGCTATTCTGTATCGGTCAAGTGCAATTGGAAAAGATGTGTCTTAAGATGTTTTTTAAAAATGGCTACAGACTCGGCAGCACAAATTGAGATCGGCAGGTCATTCCACCAGGTGGGAACGGTCCAGGAAAATGTCCGTGAGAGCGATTTCATACCTCTTTGGGATGGAACCACAAGGCGCCGCTCGCTCGCAGAACGCAAGCTTCTGGAGGGTGTGTAAGTCTGAGCAAGTGAGTTTAGGTATATTGGTGAAGAGCCAGTGGTTGTTTTGTAGGCGAGAACTAGTGCCTTGAATTTGATGCGAGCAGCCATTGGCAACCAGTGCAGTTTAATGAAGAGAGGCGTAACATGCGCTCTCTTCGGCTCATTAAAGACCACTCTCGCCGCTGCATTCTGGATCAGCTGCAAGGGTTTGATAGTGCATGCTGGAAGCCCAGCCAGAAGAGCATTACAATAATCCAGTCTGGAGAGAACAAGAGCTTGAACCAGGAGTTGTGCAGCCTGTTCTGATAGGAAGGGTCTGATCTTTCTAATGTTGTATAAAGCAAATCTGCAGGACCGGGCTGTTGCAGTAATGTGGTCAGTGAAGTTTAACTGGTCATCAATCACAACTCCAAGGTTTCTTGCTGTCCTTGATGGAGTTATGGTCGATGAACCAAGCTGAATGGAGAAATTTTGATGAAGTGCTGGGTTGGTTGAGAAAACAAGTAATTCTGTCTTTGCAAGATTGAGTTTAAGATGATGCTCCTTCATCCAGTCAGAAATGTCTGTCAGACAGGCAGCGATACGAACACTGACTGTAGGATCATCTGGTTGAAATGAGAAGTAGAGTTGAGTGTCATCAGCATAGCAGTGATAGAAGAAGCCGTGTTTCTGAATGACAGAACCTAATGATGACATGTCGATGGAGAAGAGAAGTGGTCCAAGGACTGAGCCCTGTGGAACCCCAGTAACTAGATGATGTGACTTAGACACTACACCTCTCCATGACACCCTGTAGGACCTACCTGAGAGGTACGACCTGAACCACTGGAGAGCAGTTCCTGAGATCCCCGTCTTCTTAAGTGTTGACAGGAGGATCTGGTGGTTAACTGTGTCAAAAGCAGCAGACAGATCCAGCAGAATGAGCTCAGTGCCTCAGTTACCGAGAGCAAGGCAGTCTCAGTCGAATGGCCGCTTTTGAAGCCGGATTGGTTGTCTAGGAGGTTGTCCCGTTCAAGAAACATAGAGAGTTGATTTAACACAACTCACTCAAGGGTCTTTGCAATGAAAGGCAGAAGGGATACCGGTCGGTAGTTTTCTAAAAGTGCTGGATTCAGAGAGGGTTTCTTAAGCAGTGGGGTTACCCGAGCCTGCTTAAATGCTGTGGCCTGTGGGAAAGGTTCCCGTGTGAAGAGAAGTGTTGACAATGTGAGTGAGTGCAGGAGTGATTGAAGAAGAAATGGCCTGAAGGAGGTGAGTGGGTATAGGATCAAGTGGATAGGTAGTAGGGTGATTGGAAAGGATGAGTTTAGAAATATCTGCCTTGCAGAGCGGAGAGAAGGATGGAAGCGTGTTCGTGTTAGTTGTTGAGATGTGCGTGTCAGTTTGTGATGAGGAGAACTGGTTGCTGATGAGAGCTGTTTAGTTTGTGAAAAATGATGCAAAGTCATCAGCTGTAAGAGTTGATGAAGGAGGGGGAGGAGGAGGACAAAGGAGAGAGGAGAATGTTTTAAAGAGTTTGCGAGAGTCAGAGCAATTGTTGATTTTGTTGTGGTAGTATGTTGTTTTAGCAGTGGAGACATTTGTAGAGAAAGAAAAGAGAGAAGAGACTGATAAAAGGCAAGGTCAGTATAGTTTTTAGATTTCCGCCATTTCCTCTCTGCCGCCCTGAGTCCAGAGCGATGTTCACAGAGAACTTCAGACAGCCAGGGGGCAGATGGGGTGGGGCGGGCTGGTCTGGATGAAAGGGGCCAAAAACTGTCTAAGGAGGATGTTAGAGTGGAGCAAAGAGTGTCAGTAGCAATGTTAGTGTCCAGTGCTGAGAACTGAGCAGGTGGAGGGAGTGAAGATGAAACCATAGTGGATAGGCGAGAGGGAGAGAGTGAGCGTAGATTACGCCGAAAGATAATCTGTGTAGGAGTATGTGTTGTATCAGGAGTCAGTATGAGGTTAAGAGTGATGAGAAAGTGGTCTGAGGTGTGTAATGGAGTAACTAAAGTGTTGTCCGTGGAGCAGTTGCGTGTGTAGACGAGGTCTAATTGGTTACCTGATCTGTGAGTAGCCGTAGTAGATACTAACTTAAGGTCAAATGAAGTCAGTAGAGTGCTGAAGTCTGCAACTAGGTGTTTATCAAGATGGATGTTGAAGTCACCAAGCAGAATCAGTGGAGTGCCATCCTCAGGGAAGCTAGAAAGTAACACATCCAACTCCTCCACAAAGTTACCGAGGTGACCTGGAGGACGATAGACCACTACCACATGGATTTTAACAGGGTGAGTAATAGTGATTGAGTGCGATTCAAATGAATTGGCCGGTAGAGACGGTAATGGATCAAATTTCCAATCATTTGAGATAAGCAAACCAGTACCCCCACCCCTCCCAATAGGCCGAGGAGTGTGTGAAAAAGTTAAATTGGTTGAGAGGGCTGCAGGAGTGGCAGTGTCCTCTGGTTTGATCCAGGTCTCAGTTAGGGCCATGAGGCTGGAGAATGAGTCCCAATAGATGAAATAAAGTCTGTTTTGTTTCCAGCAGACTGGCAATTCCAGAGACCAATTGGAATAGAGAGGAAAGTAGCAGAGGATGTTAGGATATAGCGCAAATTATTAGGATTACGGCGTCTCGTGCGTACAGAGCGTGATTTACGAGTGCTAGTAGTTATAGTTGAGATTTGAAAGCACATGGTGAATACAGATCAGAGAAAAGGCCAGATAGGAATTAGAAAAGAACCGAACACAAATAATGAAAAGGAAGATGATACTCAAGTGCCTTACCGGCGTCCTTGCTCGGGCGGAGTTGCGCTGGGAAGAGTTGAAGTTTTTACACTCGTTGGTCTTCACACAAGGAGGGCTTCACACTGCCGCTTCCGCTGCCGCAGACTATCAAGCTATTTATACTCACTTGAGTATCGTTATTGAAAGCAGCTGGGAATGCCCCCAACAAACTCACTCCCAACGTGGCAATGACCAAACAAATGCTAACTCAACAAATGCTAACTCCCACACACACCGAGAGAATATACCAAAACTAATAATACACACCACTGCACTACACAGACACACTTATCCAACAACAAATGAACAAACAATCAAATGAGAAAAGTTACAAACACTTACAGAGTAGTTGTCTATCAGTCAATTAATTGCTCCTCTCTAGCCAAAATGATTAGTTTATCATTATCTTATAACTTGTAAATAATTTATAACTGAATCTACAAAATATACAAAAAATAACAATTTAGTAACATTTATGAAATGCATTGTCATGTTTTGTAAATCATTAGTTCATCATTAACTAATCAATTGTAAATTACTTATAACTGAATCTACTAAATATATGTAAAATAATGAACAAATCACTCATTAATCATTAATGAACACGTAGTCATGTTTCATAAATCATTAGTTAATCATTTACTACTTACTTGTAAATGACTTGTAACAGAATTTACAAAACATTCATAAAATGTTAGCATATCACTTGATAATCATTTATGAATGTTTTGTAAATGATTAGTTCATCATTAACTAACCACTTATAAATGACTTACAACTGAACCTTATTATAAAGTGGTACCGGCTCGTGTGACACTGAAGACTGGAATAAATTGCATTTTAAAAATATATCCAAATAGAAGATAATTATTTTAAATGATAAAAATACTTAACAATATTACTGTTTTTGCTGCATTTTGGGTCAAATAAATGCAGCCTTGTTAAGCAGTAGAATTTTTTTGAGAAACATTTACATTTACATTTATGCATTAAGCAGACGCTTTTATCCAAAGCGACTTACAACTCAGGAGAACAGGAAGCGATCCGTCAAGAAGAGGCAACGAAACACAAAAAGTGCCCTAAAAACCAAGACTTGAATACCGCTCAGAGTAGCAAAAACCAGAAAAGTGAAGAAGAAGGGAGAAATAGAGGAGGAAAGATTTTTATTTTATTTTATGTAAGATTAAGTGCTCATGGAAGAGTTTTTACCTGTCTTTTGAATGAAGCGAGTGATTCTGTCGTGCGTATGGAGGATGGAAGATCGTTCCACCAACCAGGAACAATGAAAGTAAAAGTTCTAGAGAGGGATTTCATGCCTCTCTGTGATGGTACCACAAGCCTTCGGTCATTAGCTGAGCGAAGGCTTCTGGTGGAGGTGTGGACTCGTTAGCTGAGCGAAGGCTTCTGGAGGGGGTGTAGACTCATTAGCTGAGCGAAGGCTTCTGGTGGAGGTGTGGACTCGTTAGCTGAGCGAAGGCTTCTGGTGGGGGTGTAGACTCATTAGCTGAGCGAAGGCTTCTGGTGGAGGTGTGGACTCGTTAGCTGAGCGAAGGCTTCTGGAGGGGGTGTGGACTCATTAGCTGAGCGAAGGCTTCTGGTGGGGGTGTAGACTCATTAGCTGAGCGAAGGCTTCTGGTGGGGGTGTAGACTCATTAGCTGAGCGAAGGCTTCTGGTGGGGGTGTAGACTCATTAGCTGAGCGAAGGCTTCTGGTGGAGGTGTGGACTCGTTAGCTGAGCGAAGGCTTCTGGAGGGGGTGTAGACTCATTAGCTGAGCGAAGGCTTCTGGTGGGGGTGTAGACTCATTAGCTGAGCGAAGGCTTCTGGTGGAGGTGTGGACTCGTTAGCTGAGCGAAGGCTTCTGGAGGGGGTGTAGACTCATTAGCTGAGCGAAGGCTTCTGGTGGAGGTGTGGACTCATTAGCTGAGCGAAGGCTTCTGGTGGAGGTGTAGACTCATTAGCTGAGCGAAGGCTTCTGGTGGAGGTGTGGACTCGTTAGCTGAGCGAAGGCTTCTGGAGGGGGTGTAGACTCATTAACTGAGCGAAGGCTTCTGGTGGAGGTGTGGACTCGTTAGCTGAGCGAAGGCTTCTGGAGGGGGTGTAGACTCATTAGCTGAGCGAAGGCTTCTGGTGGAGGTGTGGACTCATTAGCTGAGCGAAGGCTTCTGGTGGAGGTGTGGACTCATTAGCTGAGCGAAGGCTTCTGGTGGAGGTGTGGACTCGTTAGCTGAGCGAAGGCTTCTGGAGGGGGTGTAGACTCATTAGCTGAGCGAAGGCTTCTGGAGGGGGTGTAGACTCATTAGCTGAGCGAAGGCTTCTGGAGGGGGTGTAGACTCGTTAGCTGAGCGAAGGCTTCTGGTGGAGGTGTGGACTCGTTAGCTGAGCGAAGGCTTCTGGAGGGGGTGTAGACTCATTAGCTGAGCGAAGGCTTCTGGAGGGGGTGTAGACTCATTAGCTGAGCGAAGGCTTCTGGTGGAGGTGTGGACTCGTTAGCTGAGCGAAGGCTTCTGGTGGGGGTGTAGACTCATTAGCTGAGCGAAGGCTTCTGGGGTGCTGAGCTTGTGGAAGATCCATAAGCAAGAGTCAGGGCTTTGAATTTGATCCTGGCAGCGAGTGGCAGCCAATGCAGAGAGATGAATAGAGGTGTGACATGAGCCCTTTTGGGCTCATTGAATACAAGACGTGCTGCAGTGTTCTGGATCATTTGCAGCGGTTTGATTGCACAAGATGGAAGTCCAGCCAGAAGCGCATTGCAATAGTCAAGTCTAGAAATGACCAGGGCTTGGACAAGAAGCTGTGCTGCATGCTCCGTAAGGAACGGTCTGATCTTCCTGATGTTGTGCAATGCAAACCTGCATGACCGAGCCGTCTTCGAGATGTGGTCTTTGAAGGACAGCTGGTCATCAAAGATTACTCCAAGATTTCTGACCGACCCTGAAGGAGTAATCAAAGATGAACCTAGCTGGATGTTAAAATCGTGTTGTATGGTGGGGTTAGCAGGGAAAACAAGCAGCTCAGTCTTTGCTAGATTGAGCTGCAGGTGATGTTTTTCATCCATGCCGAGATGTCCGCCAGACAGCTTGAGATTTGTGCAACAAAAACAACAAAAAAAACAATGAGAAGTCAGGCAAATGGTCACAGAAAAAGCTGAATATGACAATGAAACTAAACAAGACAAGGTTGTGGTATGCGACTCCTTCACTGACCTTCACTGACATTCACACAGGTCTCCTTGTTGACGATCCCTAGATGGCGGTACTTATGATGTCCCTGAAGCAGCCGAGCTGGATCTACTATACATGTTTAGTGTTGGCAACCCTAGCTGTGGTGAATGCACAGGTAAGTGCACTCCCTCAGACAAAATGTGGAGTGTAACCAGATGCATTTCATGAGATTAAGGGAAAAAAATTCTTTATATCTTTTTAGAAAATTATTTTATGAACCGTTATTCCAAATATAGGAGGTGCTACAACCCAAACCTGAGAAGATTTTAACTGAAGACACTAAAGGAAACACAAAAAATCCAGGTAAGATTTAAAATCATTAGAAGGACAAATTGTCTCAGGTTACGTATGTAACCCGGTTAAGAGGGGTGTGAGACGCTGTGTCATGCTGTGGGTATGACTGCTGCAGAACTGGTATCTGAAGCAAAACACACAACAATTGTGAGGTCTGGGGACAGTGTGATAAGTCAGTGAGTCCATAAATGAGCCTGTATGTCACAGAATAACCAGATTCTAATTGTATGAAGGAAGACTTTCTCTTGGTACGGCAATTCATGTGGTGAAGGGAAGAAAACTTTAAGTAAAATAGGATGGCCAGTCATACATTTTTCTTGTGCTGGGAGCTCTGGAATTTAAAACTCTGTCAACATCCTCAGTTGAGAGATCAGAATCTATGAGCTGATCCCTTTCATGGCCGTCTCATACAGCTTCACGTCTGCGTAACTACACCATAACACCTGATGCATTTATATGGAGTCACAGCAGCAGCTCCAAAGCATAGTGAGCATTTTACATTTACATTTACATTTAATCATTTAGCAGACGCTTTTATCCAAAGCAACTTACAAAAAAGGGGAGAGCAATAGAAGCAACGAAACAGAGAAGGCCAACAACCTGTAAGAGCTGTAAGAAATCTCAATTAATTAGTTCAAGTTCAAGTTCAAGTTCAATTTTATTTATATAGCACATTTCCCACAGCCCCCAGGCTGACCAAAGTGCTTTACAGAAGGTCAAGAATAGCATACATACATAAAAATAAAACCAGAAGAGAGTAAAAAATAAAAAGGACAACTTTTAAAAGTCAAACACATCAGGGTAATAAGTACGCTAAAGTAAATAGAAAAGTTTTTAACAGTGACTTAAAAATAGACAGGGTAGGGGCCAGCCTGATCTCTAAAGGCAGGGTATTCCAGAGTCGTGGCCCTGCTACCGCAAATGCACGCTCACCTCTACGCTTCAGTCTAGCGCGTGGAACGACCAGCAAAGCATGATCACAAGAACGGAGTCTTCTGGAAGGAGTATAGGAGTGAAGGAGTTCTGATAGATAGACAGGCGCTTTGTTATGAAGGGATTTATAGACGAAGAGGAGAATTTTAAAATCTATTCTCTGACAAATCGGCAGCCAATGAAGTGATCTAAGAATAGGAGTGACATGTTCATATTTACGACGCTTTAAAAGAAATCTGGCAGCAGCATTTTGGACAAGCTGAAGTCGTGCAATTTGAGATTTAGATATACCGCAATATAAAGAATTGCAGTAATCTAGACGCGATGTAACAAACGCATGAACAGCCATTTCTAGAGTTTTCGGGGAGAGAAAGTTTTTAATTTTAGACAGAAGACGAAGCTGATAAAAACTAGAACCAATGACGGAGGAGATATGTCTGTCAAATTTTAAATGCTGGTCAAAAATAATACCTAGGTTCTGGACCCTTGTTGATCTAAAAGCGGATAAACTTTCTAGCTCAGGGCTTATATGCTGAGTGTTGTCATTGGGACTGAATACAATGACCTCAGTTTTGTCCTCGTTTAAGAAGAGGAAGTTTTGGGCTAGCCATAATTTAACCTCCTCTAAACAATGGAGAAGAGAGGTGATCGCAGTTGAATTATTTTTCTTGACAGGAAGATAGATTTGAGTGTCATCTGCGTAGAAATGAAAGGACACACCATGCTTTCTTAGAATATAGCCCAGAGGCAGCATGTACAGAGAAAATAAAGAGGGTGCTAAAATAGAGCCTTGAGGGAGGCCACAGGTCAGAGGGGTGGGGGAGGAGGAAAAATTGCCCAGTTTCACTGAAAACTTTCTGTCAGATAGGTAAGAATGAAACCATTTCAGTGCATTTGCTTTTAGGCCTACCCAGGACTCTAGTCTAGATAATAGTAAGGAGTGGTCTATGGTATCAAAAGCAGCCGACAGATCTAAGAGAATAAGAACCACAGAGTCCCCAGAGTCAGTGGAGATGTAGATGTCATTAACAACTCTCAGAAGGGCAGACTCAGTGCTGTGAGCGGATTTAAAACCAGACCGAAAAACCTCATAAATAGAATTACTAGACATAAAGTGTTGAAGTTGATTCAGCACAATTTTCTCTAAAACTTTTGAAATAAAAGGCAGAACAGAAATGGGACGAAATTTTTTTAGGACAGTGGGGTCCAGAGAAGACTTCTTGAGCAGAGGAGTGACTGTAGCGACTTTAAGGTCAGCAGGAACAGAACCCGTTAGGAGACACTTATTAACAAGAGATAGCAGACCAGACCCAATCGAATCAATAATCAATTTTAAAAATTTGGGGTGAATAATATCGCCAGGACAAAAGGAAGGTTTAATTTTGTCAATAACTTCCTTCAACTCCTGGAGATTGATGGGTTCAAAAGTGTCCAGAAATACATAGGCGGGTGACATGATTGGAGAATTAGCTAACGTTAAGGTGGGACGGACGTCAAGTCTTAAGTTTGTAATTTTGTCACTGAAGTATCTCAAGAAGTTTTCACAGAGAGCATCAGAAGCCACCGGTGGGGTGTTCACGGAAGGATTGGTAACAGATTGAATAATAGAAAACAGAACCTTAGGTTTAGAGTGATTGGTTCCAATTAATTTGGAGAAGTATGCAGCTTTAGCACACTTGGCTGCAGCCTGGTATGAAATTAGCGAGTCTCTGAACATTTGAAGAGAGATATGCAGCCTGTCTTGTTTCCATTTACGTTCTGCCTTCCTGCAGTTTTGTCTCAAAAGGCGGGTAGCAGAGTTTTGCCACAGTATGGTTTTGGATTTCAGTTTGTGAGGCTTAAGTGGTGCAGTTGCATTTGCTACCTTAAGCCAGACAGAGTTCAGAAGGCTCAGATGTTGATCAGCATCCAAGTCAAGAAATGGTTGAGCCAAATTTAATTGTGAGGAACAATACTCTTCAAAGCACAAGTTGAAATTTGTGCTAAACTGAGGAGAATAGAAACGAGAAAGATTAACAGTTGTACTAGAAGAAAGTGACAGCTCTGGAAGGGATAGTGTGAATAATATAGGCTTATGATCAGAAATCATAAAATCTGAGAGCACAACATCTGTCACATCAAACCCATATGATAGTACAAGGTCCAACGTATGACCCAAAATATGTGTAGAGTCACTGATCCACTGTGAGAGATTAAAATCATTAATAATGTTAAGAAACTCGTGTGATAAGGGGTTAGAAGGACAGCAGACATGGACATTAAAGTCGCCCACCAATAGGAAGCGGTCATAATTTATGGCAATATTGCCAATCAGTTCAGTGAAATGCTGTATAAAGTCCTTAGTGGAGTGCAGAGGACGATAAATCACCACTAAACATACAGGACCGTTCCAGTCCAAGTGAAGAAACTGAGCTTCGAAGCTGGAGAAGGCCGTTCCAGGGACCAATCGACAGCGTGCAGAGAGCGAGTTCCGTAAAATAGTTACTATGCCACCCCCGCGGCCACTCGGACGAGGAGAGTTAAAAAATGTACAGTCAGTCGGGATCAGTTCAGAAAACGGAGTTAGATTACCAACCTTTATCCATGATTCCGTGATAAACATAAAATCCAAGTTGTGTGCTGAATAAAAGTCATTTAGAAGGAAGGTCTTGTTCACCAGAGAACGGGCATTTAATAATGCCATCTTCGGTGGAGGGATAGTAGCGGGAGATGAGGACGCTCTTTCCAGCGTGCGCAGATTACTGTGAGTCACTCCCCGTCCCCGACATCCGGAGCCGAGGCCGATGTGGTGGACACCGGAACGAAAAACCGGGCTTGGGTGCACAGGGAGCACATGACGAAGCCACCAGTGTGCCACGTCCCGTGGGCGCCAGGTAGAACCGCCGTGAAGTGATGCGGGTGAAGGATCCGAGAGAAAGCCAGCCCTTAGATGAGCTTTTAGCTTCACGATGTAACCTCCGCGGTTTCCTCGTTTCCTCCTTCGTTTTTTCTGCGGGATGCTGAGGGGCCATCGGCGAATATGCCATGGGACAGCCGATGTGGACGACTCATCAGTCTTGTTAAAAGAGCAGTCCACATCTAGAGTGTAAACAGTTGAAAGTGAGGTCGCAACCGAGTTGCGAATATCCAAAAGTGCTTGACGGTCATAGGTTAAAAGCGTGTGACAGTTTAAAAATAAAACAGACAACCAGACGAGCAACCAGAAGAGCGGCAGACGGCAAGCCCAACACACAGGCGCCATCGCCATCGTCATCGGATCCAGCATCCTGTGTGTGCACAATACACATACACAATACACATACACAATACACATAATTAGCACAATACACAATACACATAATTAGCACAATACACAATACACATAATTATCACAATACACAATACACAATACACATAATTAGCACAATACACAATTATTATTATTATTATTATTTTATTTTTATTTTTTTAGACATCTACAACAAAAACTCACGTACGCAAAATGCCGAACACTGGATTTTGATAGCTATGATAACAACCCATTAGGACTAAGGCTGTGGCCCCAGCTGTTGTCGGTGTTGTCAGTGGCCCAATGGGTTGGTTTTGTATTCTAGCTAAACGCGCAGCAATAGCCATCTACAACAAAAACTCACGTACGCAAAATACAGAACACTGGATTCTGATAGTTATGATAACTATGTAACATACCCGCCTGAACGCACAAATCCGGGTGAGAGACGTAGATATGATCCAGGAATTTTTATTACAAATACATCTTTTTTGATTTTTAGAAGTAGGTCATTTATAAACGTTATAGTCTTGAAAGTTTGTTAACGCAGGGTGTGTAAAACATTTGCATGTAAATGGTAAACAACACACACAACCTTGAAAATGCTTGGGGTTACGTGACCATCACCCTGTTCCCTGATAAAATGGAACGAGATGCTGCAAAAGTGCATATGGGAATGTGTCTTTATCGTAACCAGCTGCGAATAGTGTGTTTAACATGTCAATGAAATTTACCCAGAAGTATTATAGCCTCTCTTGGAGACGTCACTCGCACACCTGCTACATGAGGCTTTAAACAGATGAGCCCCAGCTGCAAGCCTTCAGGTCTTTTAGTTTAAAGAGCAGTCCTGGGATATCATCAGCATAGCACTATGCTTGATGCCGTCTGGACCCCCTGCAGTTGTGTATGTGTGCACAAGGACGCACGAGGCCTCAGACATTAGCTTGTGATGTCGACTCAAGAACATTAGAACCCGGAGTGCTTTATAAATAAAGAAAGAAGGAAATAGAAAGTATTGGATTTTCCCCATTTCTCTGTCTTTATCCACATCAAATGTTACTATCGATATAGCCTCTGACATCTTACGGTCCTATTTGTCTGACGCCAGTCCGATACATTCTTTCTCATCTTCATCTTCGCTCAGTTGTAAATTAGGGAGAACAACTGTACAGGCGAATAAAATTTTATTGCAATATTTTCTTGTTTAACACTGTGAAGTTACTTTGAAAGAATCGTCATTGTAAAAGCCTACAGTATATAAATAAAGTTGACTTGACTGAATAGTAAATCATTTGTAACTCTAATGACAGCAGTCTCAGTACTATGATATGGTCTAAATTCTGACTAGAAATCCTCACATATACCATTTATTTCTAAAAAGGAGCATAGTTGTGAGGACACTGCCTTTTCTAGTATTTTTTGACAGAATCTTTTATCTTCAGAAGCAATCTTTAGTCACAGCGGTGATAGTCTTATAGGTGATTTATAGGTCAGAATTTCAACAATATCAACATTTATTCCATGTGACATTATTAGGTCTAACGTAAGATTACGGCAATGAGTGGGTCCTCACTGACTATGTTTACATGGACAACAATACTCTGATATTAATCTGATTAAGACAATACTCTGATTAAGAGGCTACCATGTAAACAGCGATTTTTAATGACTTTAGTCCGATTAAAGTCATAATCAAACTAAACGTAAATTGGATTAAGATGTGGAGTATGCCTATTTTAGTCGCATTATTGGAGAGCATTACAGACATGTACACACCTTAATCTTACTATTCGCCTTATTCACCTGGCGGCCATTTTGAAAACTCTAACGCTGTTGTGGGGGACACAAACCCGGAAGTTGGACTCCGATACAGTACTAATCAATAGCAGCATTCTGTGTCACTCACTTTCTGCCTGCTGTGTGTAACAAAATCATGTAATGCATCACTGATAATATGTTTATGTAATATAGTTTTCATTTGTTAATGTTTTTTAATTTTCCTCCTAATGTAATTTCTAATGTTCTGCCCTTTTCTGGTACGTTTTTTCATACTTACAAAATACAAGCAGGCCATTTGTATTCCTCCATACCAATAAATGTACATAGTTACCATTTACAAACCTAGACCAGTATGCCTATCAATGTTTTTGAATGACTTATTTCTTTCTGATGTTCTGACCAGTTGTAAAGTTATGAAAGACATCATCCATGTGTCATAAAATTGTACTTTATTCTTTAGATAAATGGACATTTTATTTTACATATATGAAGATCCAGTAGCTTATACATACACATATCTCCCACATGTAAATTAACTGTATCAACTATAATACTGATCTGCCCACGGTGACACTATATGATAGATTAAAATAAGCTGATAACATCACCGTTTTCTCCAGAATGACTGCAGCCGAATCAAATTTTGTTGCAATATTGTCCTGTTTACACCGTGAAGCTGCTTTGAAACAATCGGTATTGTAAAAGCGCTAAATAAAGCTGACTTGACATGTCCCAGTCTTGCTATTGCTTGAGTCTTTCGAGCTTCGTCTGTAGTAAAATGCAGAAATTACGACCAGGATCCCTTCTGATATTTTTTTAATCCACTCTCCATGTAATCCCTTATCCTCCGGAAAACGGTGAAAGGTTTGTCCTCTGTAGGATTTTTTCCTGAGTGACGAAGTGCAGTGAAACAGAATGCTGCTACTGTTTAGTACTGTATCGGAGTCCAGCTTCCGGGTTTGTGTACCCCACAACAGCGTTAGAGTTTTCAAAATGGCCGCCAGGTGAAAGAGGCGAATTAACGTTGTGTCGGAGATTTCGGCGCATTTAGTGATAGGACGCATAATGTTACGCACACCAGGCAAGTGCAGAGGGGAGGGCTTTGGGGGTTCGAGCCCCTGGCCTTTTTAAAAATTAATCAAAAGTGCCCATCTCAACAATAGTCAATAATATTGTGGCCAAAAAAACATAATTTTATTTATAATTAATATAACAACGTGTACAAAACAGTAACAAATGGCGGAAAAGTCCTTTTTATCTTTTATGTATCTGTCAGTCGTTGCCATAACGCGTTGCTGTGGGTAGCATGTGTTTTGCTTGACTGTTCATTCTGAACACTGCGTCTATTATGCTTATTGTAAAAGTAAAATACAATATGTTTGTATCTGTAATTGCGAACCAGATAAATGGGTCATTCAGTGAGCGCCTGTGGCTCGACGGCAGGATTAATCAAAGCTATCATTCTAAATGTAGGCTGTCAAGAAGGAGGAAAGAGGGGCAGTGTCTATTAAAAAAAACTGAAAGAGACAAAACATAAAATTACAAAAATAAAATAGAAATATAGCTGCAAGCAGCAATTACGGGGCCAAGCGCAAAGAAGAAAAAAGAAATGCCATCATGGCTGGGAGAAAAAGGCTGCAACAATGAACCATTAAATACCTATTAGCATAAGCTTAGACAAAATAGATATAGAATTATACATGAAATAAAATAAAAATATATAAAATTATAATGTATCACTTTTGACCAATAGGTGGAGCTGGGATCGAATTAATGAGGTGTGGTCAGAATGGTCAGAAACTTTTTGAGTACCTTCGGGGCATGGTCCAGAAGACACACACAGAGTTTCGTAATGATATGCCAAAGCCTTATTAAAACAAAGGAATCATATTTTGTTTCCAAACTTCTGAAGCTGGTTTCATCTCGATCAGACTAGCGGTTTCGAAGACATGTTTTTTAAGTGCTAAATCACAATACTGCACAAACCATACATTGAACCCTGGCGAGTCTGGTATCAATGAACTTGGCAAGGATTCAGGAGACAAAAAAAGTTACTCCTATGAAAACAAGTCAACTACACCCAACGTTAAAAGCATTTGAAAAAAAGATTATCCACTAGGGGGCGCTGTTTCGAAACTACTCAGGGTACCTCAGGGCATTGTGTTGATGACCCATACTGAGTTTCGTCAACCTGAAATATATTACTAAGACCAGAAAATATGGCTAAGCGAAGCTGAAAAAAACTTTTTCACACACCCCTCGTTCTATTGGGAGGGGTGGGGGTACTGGTTTGCTTATCTCAAATGATTGGAAATTTGATCCCTTACCATCTCTATCGGCCAGTTCATTTGAATCGCACTCAATCACTATTACTCACCCTGTTAAAATCCATGTGGTAGTGGTCTATCGTCCTCCAGGTCACCTCGGTAACTTTGTGGAGGAGTTGGATGTGTTACTTTCTAGCTTCCCTGAGGATGGCACTCCACTGATTCTGCTTGGTGACTTCAACATTCATCTTGATAAACACCTAGCTGCAGACTTCAGCACTCTACTGACTTCATTTGACCCTAAGTTAGTATCTACTACGGCTACTCACAGATCAGGTAACCAATTAGACCTGGTCTACACACGCAACTGCTCCACAGACAACACTTTAGTTACTCCATTACACACCTCAGACCACTTTCTCATCACTCTTAACCTCATACTGACTCCTGATACAACACATACTCCTACACAGATTACCTTTCGGCGTAATCTACGCTCACTCTCTCCCTCTCGCCTATCCACTATGGTTTCATCTTCACTCCCTCCACCTGCTCAGTTCTCAGCATTGGACACTAACAGTGCTACTGACACTCTTTGCTCCACTCTAACATCCTACTTAGACAGTTTTTGCCCCCTTTCATCCAGACCAGCCCGCCCCACCCCATCTGCCCCCTGGCTGTCTGATGTTCTCCGTGAACATCGCTCTGGACTCAGGGCGGCAGAGAGGAAATGGCGGAAATCTAAAAACTATACTGACCTTGCCTTGTGTCAGTCTCTTCTCTCTTCTTTCTCTTTCTCTAAACAACATACTACCACATATCATGATGCTTGCACCTCCATGCTTCACTGTCTTCACTGTGTACTGTGGCTTGAATTCAGAGTTTGGGGGTAGTCTCACAAACTGCCTGTGGCCCTTGGACCCAAAAAGAACAATTTTACTCTCATCAGTCCACAAAATGTTCCTCCATTTCTCTTTAGGCCAGTTGATGTGTTCTTTGGCAAATTGTAACCTCTTCTGCACATGCCTTTTTTTTAACAGAGGGACTTTGCGGGGGATTCTTGAAAATAGATTAGCTTCACACAGACGTCTTCTAACTGTCACAGTACTTACAGGTAACTCCAGACTGTCTTTGATCATCCTGGAGGTGATCATTGGCTGAGCCTTTGCCATTCTGGTTATTCTTCTATCCATTTTGATGGTTGTCTTCCGTTTTCTTCCACGTCTCTCTGGTTTTGCTCTCCATTTTAAGGCATTGGAGATTATTTTAGCTGAACAGCCTATCATTTTTTGCACCTCTTTATAGGTTTTCCCCTCTCTAATCAACTTTTTAATCAAAGTACACTGTTCTTCTGAACAATGTCTTGAACGACCCATTTTCCTCAGCTTTCAAATGCATGTTCAACAAGTGTTGGCTTCATCCTTAAATAGGGGCCACCTGATTCACACCTGTTTCTTCACAAAATTGATGACCTCAGTGATTGAATGCCGCACTGCTATTTTTTTGAACACACCCCTTTCAACTAATTCAACTAATTGCCCAATTGCACAGCCTTAAGAGCGTGCATATCATGAATGCTGGGTCTCATTTGTTTTCTGAGAATCTACTGAACCTACTGGTAACTTGTTTGCCACGTAGCAATAAAAAATATACTAAAAACCTTGATTATTCTGGTTAGTCACATTGTACTGCTATTATTTTGAACAAGACTGTATATATACAGTGGATAATGAGTGCAGCAGGTGACGGTGATCCAATCCCAGTAATCAGTGACCCCGCCTCCAACACAACCACACACACATAGAGAGGAAAGAGACGATGAATTAGTGAACCGTGACACTCTCTGTGTTTCTCGAACAGAACAACCTCCTGGACAACAACCAATCCAGCTTCCAAAGCCGCCATTCGACTGAGACTGCCTTGCTCTCGGTAACTGAGGCACTGAGACTGGCAAAAGCAGCTTCCAAATCCTCAGTGCTCATCCTGCTGGATCTGTCTGCTGCTTCTGATACAGTTAACCACCAGATCCTCCTGTCAACACTTAAGAAGACAGGGATCTCAGGAACTGCTCTCCAGTGGTTCAGGTCTTACCTCTCTGGTAGGTCCTACAGGGTGTCATGGAGAGGTGTAGTGTCTAAGTCACATCATCTAGCTACTGGGGTTCCCCAGGGCTCAGTGCTTGGACCACTTCTCTTCTCCATCTACATGTCATCATTAGGCTCTGTCATTCAGAAACACGGCTTCTCCTATCACTGCTATGCTGATGACACTCAACTCTACTTCTCAGTTCAACCAGATGATCCTAAAGTCAGCGTTCTTATCGCTTTTACTTGTTGTCTCAACCAACCCAGCACTTCATCAAAATGTATCCATTCAGCTCGGTTCATCAACCATATCTCCATCAAGGACAGCCAGAAACCTTGGAGTTGTGATTGATGACCAGTTAAACTTCACTGGCCACATTACTGCAACAGCCCGCTCCGGCAGATTTGCTTTATACAACATTAGAAAGATTAGACCCTTCCTATCAGAACAGGCTGCACAACTCCTGGTTCAAGCTCTTGTTCTCTCCAGACTGGACTATTGTAATGCTCTTCTGGCTGGGCTTCCAGCATGCACTATCAAACCCTTGCAGCTGATCCAGAATGCAGCGGCGAGAGTGGTCTTTAATGAGCCGAAGAGAGTGCATGTTACGCCTCTCTTCATCAGACTGCACTGGTTGCCAATGGCTGCTCGCATCAAATTCAAGGCACTAGTTCTCGCCTTCAAAACAACCACTGGCTCTTCACCAATATACCTAAACTCACTTGTTCAGACTTACACACCCTCCAGAAGCTTGCGTTCTGCGGGTGAGCGATGCCTCGTGGTTCCATCCCAAAGAGGCATGAAATCTCTCTCACAGACATTTTCCTGGACCGTTCCCACCTGGTGGAATGACCTGCCGATCTCAATTTGTGCTACCGAGTCTGTAGCCATTTTTAAAAAAACATCTTAAGACACATCTCTTACAATTGCACCTGACCAATAAAGAACAGCACTTAACTATCCATTAATTTATGTGTTTGTCCAAAAAAAAACCTGTGCTAATTAACTGAGACTTCTTACAGGTTGTTGGCCTTGTTTGTTTCGTTGCTTCTATTGCTCTCCCCTTTTTTGTTAGTCGCTTTGGATAAAAGCATCTGCTAAATGATTAAATGTAAATGTAATACCAATAATTCAATAGAAAGAAAGTTAATGCATTTTACACAATTTTATTGTAAATGTAATAATAGTGAGTTTATAATGTCTAAATATGAATTACAGATCAATATTAGGGACTAGTATGTACACAAATTGATGACAATTAAGTTACTATAAGTTATATTGTTAGATTTTAGCTCAACATTTTATGTAAAGAATCATACATAATTGCTGGATAAATTGAAATGTCACAAATGTACTTCTTACTGTGTACATGGGTTTAAAGGTTATCTGTTAAATATGTGACAATGTTATGTTATTAAGGAAGTTATTCAGATTTTAAAGAGTAATGTGGTGTTTCTAGTAAGTTGTTTAGTATATTATTATTATTTAAAAAAAAACATTATTTTACCAATGAGCTTCCTCCTGTTTTAAACTGTGCACAGACAGTCATATTGTTTTGAAAACCACTGCACAACAATGGATTATAATAGAGAGGAATGAAAATATGGTGGTCTACATGTCAATATGTAGTCAGTTATAGTGCCACCTGTGGGCAACAGTAAACTGTGATTAACTCCTCATTAAGATTGAACCAAAACAACATATTTGGTCAGTCTAACATTAAACCTTAGTGATGTTACATTTCAAAGATCTTGACTTTTGTTGAACGTTGTACCCATGGTATCCTGACAAAGTCTGATGTTTCCGCAAAATTTTAGTTAGTTATAGTGCCACCAGCTGGTCAAGTCAAGTCACCTTTATTCATATAGTGCTTTATAATAAGTCCAATTGTTTCACAGCAGCTTCACAGTGTTAACAGGAAAATAATGCAACAGATTTTGTACAGTTGCTCTGTTGAAAATGGTGATGTTATCCAGCTAATTTCAATTATCATGTAGTGTCAATGTGGGCAGATCGGTAATATAGTTGAAATTTAGGTGTCCCCAACTGAGCAAGCCAAGCCAAAGGCAATAGTGGCAAGGAACCAAAACTCCTTCAGGGCCAGAATGGAAAAAAAAATCTTGGTAGAAACCAGGCTCAGTCGGGGTGCCAGTTCTCTTCTGGCCGATGAACAAACAGTGTATAATTATAATTCTAGCAACATTACAGTTCAGAAGTCATATTAGATAAATAGATATTTGTAGGATTATTTGATAGATTGGAGTTGTCGTGCCGGAGACAGGTTTATAAGGATGTCTTTTCGAGTCTGCATTTACAGAGCAGAGTTTAATTGACACGTTCTCTGCAGACATTTCAGGGATGCATTGGTCATGTCCTGGCACAGGTCCACCCTCTGATCAGAATACAGCCCAGCAGCAGGAAGTGTGGCAAATACAAATGATTGATATAGTCCTCCTATTTTTATATACTTAAATGCATATTGCCCACCGTGCTCTGTGTTCCTACAACCACAAGGTGGCGGTGGCACAGTTGCAAGGACCCTTTCATTCCTCTTGCAGCTTTAATGTAGTTTTGTATTTTTTACTTTTTGGGACCTCAGGAAGATTATTAACTCGCTAGGTATTGGCTAATGGGGATCCAAATAAACAAATAAACTTTTGGTTTTTGACAGTTATAACGTAACATAGCTTTTTAAGTGTCCTCAATGGGGGCTAATTTTGTTTTAAAGTTATTATATTTATGAGAGCATGGGCGGCATTGATTGGATTTTTTTCCTTCCAAAATTTTGGCTTTTGGTCATTATGGTTTAGCTATTGACCTATGTAAATATTCCGCATCTCCTGTTGTGGTTTTGTTTTGATTGGACTAACTGTTTCAAAGACATTCACAAAGTTTTTTTAGGTGCTAAAGTACACCTTTCTACAAACCATAAGGTGAAACCAGGCATGTTTGGTATTATTGGACTCGGCAAGGATTCAGGAGTCTAAGGAGGTGAATACTGTGAAAAACACTGGCTTGAATATTCTCAGGCCCCTTCAGGGCATTGTGGCAATGACATATACTGGGTTTGCAATATGCCAGTGTCCTCATAGACTATCGTGGCACTCAGGATGAAGACAATGAATGCCCATTTTCATCTGACTAATGTTTGGGTGCGTATATTGCCAGTTTCTTGTGTTTTTCCTGTTATAGTGCCACCAAGTGGTCAATTGTTGCGATTTTTTTCATGAGATCTCAGACTGATCTCACTCATATGTGACCTTAATTTGGTGAAAAAAATCTCATTCTGTTCACAAGCTATAGCCATTTTATTAAAAGAGGTCCAGGTCACATCAAACATTTTGGCTCCCCTTAGCGACCATGAATCCAAATGTTATTATTTTTTTATAATTATTGATATTCTCTCTCTAGAGAACATTTTTCCAGTGGTTTGGTTCCGATCAGTCAAATAACCTGGGAAAAATTAAGTAGGTTTTACAAAAAACATAAAATAACTCGAAATTTGAGCCTGAAGGGCGAGCAAATCCGAGGCATGCATTTTGTCCGTCAGGATTCCAGCGATATAAGACCCTCGAGGCTACATCTTACGGTTGAAGAGTTATGAGCCGTTATGAGCCTTTTGATCGCTGTAGCGCCCCCGTCAGGCCGATCGGGACGGGCTTCAGTGACGTCTGCAGTCGCTGTGAGTACTACCAGCCCTGAAAGTTTCAAGTCTCTACACCTTACGGTTTGGTCTGCCCGAGCAGTTTTAGCTGGAAAATGATGCATCGGGGGAAATGAACAGTTCCAATAGGGTTTCAGCCTGACGCCTGAATTTGATTGGATTTTACTACCCCTTACCATCAAAATTTTGACATATGGGCTTGAGTGAGTTACTAACGACATATGTTTCCGAACTTCTGACGCTGGTTTCGTCTCGATCGGACAAGCGGTTTCGAAGATATCGGCTAATCTTTTTAAAGCGCTAAATTACAGCAGTGCACAAACCATAAGCTGAAACCTGGCAAGTATGGTATCGTTGGACTCGGCAACGATTCAGGAGTCTAAGGAGATGAGTCTCGTGAAAATAAATCAACCACACCCAAAGTTATAAGCACTTTTTAAAAAAGATCTCCACTAGGTGGCACTGTTTCAAAACTTATCAGGCTAATTCAGGGCATTGTGGTGATGACCCATTCCGAGTTTCGTAACAATCCGTTCATGAATATGATAAAATACAGCATTCTGGCACATAATTCAAGATGGATATTGGATATCAGTCGACTCGGCAAAAAAAAATCCTATCTCCGGACCAGTAGGTGGCGCTGCACTGAAACACCGCATTTTAGCTCAGGACATGCTTGTGCCAACATGTACCAAGTTTGGACTGAATACGATAAAGTGTTGCAGAGATACAGGCACTTTGTAAAATTAGTTTGCACGTTTATTGGAAACAATTTGACGAAATGAACAGTCTAGGACGAGTTCGCAAAAGTTTTTGTGGAAATTCAAAATGGCTGGAAATATATAATGAGTCAAATGCCGTCAAGTTCAGGCACTTCCAATCTGAGAGCAGATGGGCAGAAGTTTAGAAATCCGAGGAAAAAACAATTTTGTTTCGAGCCCTTAAGGTTCAAATGTTATTAGCAAAAACATAAGTGCAACTTTGGACAGATGGTGGCGCTAGAGGGATTGAGTTAGAGACACCAAAATTGGTGTATTTAATGTTGGAGCTGCCCTCTATCAGAATGTCAAATCGTTACAACTTTCGCACAAACAGTTCTATGGGCTGCCATAGACTTCAATGGGGGAAGAAAAAGGTAAGAGAACGGATACAATAGGTGCCTTCGCACCTTCGGTGCTCGGCCCCTTATTAAAGCTGCGAGCAGTGATGACAGGCCCAAGGCGGTGGCACTTCAGGGAAATCGACACACACACCGAGTGAGAGACCCTCCCTCCCCACCACCACCACACACACACACACACACACAGACAACAAAACAATAATAGTAAAATCTAAAAAGTGGGGGAAAGTTTCGTTTTTTTGAAAAATAAACTCAAATGTGTTTTTTTCTAATGTTTTTATATGTAGAAAAAAATTATGAATAGTTCAGAGAATTTTTTTTAAAGTCAAGAATGAATCTTCAAATACAAAATGTTAAAGCAAACCAATACATTGATTTTAAAAAAGTATGTCAATTTTAAAATTCATTTTGGGTCAATAACCAAACATATAATCATAATTTATCATTTTTAATTTATCAAAAAACCAAACCAAGACTTGATAACATACCCTTTAAAAAATTAAAGAGAGCATACAGTCTTTGACATTCGCTAAAAGTATGAAACGCAGTTTGTAATACATTACACAAACTACAAACTGGTAATATATCAGGATTACATTTAAACAGAAAGGATTTTGTTGGCATTGCACAGTGCAAAATACGCCACTGAAGGTCTCCTGAGCGCTTATGTGACCCCCTTTTCGTGTTTTAAACAGATTTAAAGGTTCTTGACTACGCCACCTGGTGGCTCTCACACCAGGATATACTTTACACCTTAACTGCTAAATACCTGATCTAAGGCGAGCAGATTCGTCGAAGTACACGTGAGATGAATTAGACAGAGACGTGTTCTCAAAAACAATAACAACTTTAGTATATAATGGTATAATTACAGAAAGCCATACCGTCATACTAAAAACATATTACTGGCACGAGAGACTAGACCTGGTATTAGCTGTTACGAGGGACAATATGATTACCAATTGAACTGGAAAATACTGAGTCACTGGCAAGGCAGGGGTAACCCGTCCGATACACGTGTGACATCCACCAATCGTGCTCTGGAACCTAGGGCCCACGATCACATGCATGCAGACACACACACACACACACACACACACACACACACGATTCAAACAATATTGTGAAGTGCAGTTTACCACTACAATACGGGGTGCAGTGTGTGGGGACGGAACCAGGAACCTCCCCTGTGAGCAGCTACACTAGTACTCTGGAAAAAAGAAAGAAAAGGGTGTTATCACTAGCAGAGTGGATAGAGAAATCTAGTACTAGAACAGCCAATACCACATCAGTCAGACCGAGCAGTAGACAGAGGCTACAGCAAAATAAACACAATAAAGTAAAGAAATAAAACTTAATTCAGGCAAGGCAAAAAGCAGGAGCAATCTGCCTCAATGTTGACATACGAACTGCCACAATGGAAAAACAGCCCGTTGTGCCAGTTTTCACAACTCTACATAAGTTATTGCAAACAGCATACTCATTAAATACATTTGTATTAAGAATTGAAAATAAAACAAAGTCATCATCGTAACACAATAAACACTTTTTTTACCTTCTTGATACTTCTGCTTAGTTGTGGTAAAAGCTACCCGGCGTGTGCTTTGCCCAGGACCTTCAGCAATACACAGCACGATTACCCGGAAGCATCTATCAGTAACGTTACAGCTACACGCCGGGTACTTTGCCCCAGACCTGTGTGAAAATATGCTCATTAAAATGCATATATCCCAACAATAACACCCACATTATGGTTAACAATGAAATGCACAATACCTTCTTGATGCCACTACTTAATTGTGGTAAAGCTACCCGGCGTGTGCTTTGCCCAAGACCTTCGGCAATACACAGCGCGATTACCCGGAAGGGTCTGGCAATCAGTCAAACACCTTTGTGACACAGGAGAACCACATACCTGAGCAGCAACAAGGCTAAAAATGTATCCGTACACCAGAGAATATATCCAAGCCCAATAGGCAGACGATTTTATATAAACTGGTTTAGACGCAAATGAGTTGTTTAGCCACTCACAGCTAGCCGGGTGACGTCAGGGGGTTACCGTAGCTGCAGAGGGACAAACTTCAACCAGAACGCAATTTCTCCGCCGGTTACACTTAGGTAAAGGACTTTTATAAAACAACCACCAAGAAAGTGACTGTTCTTGGGATACAGATAAGAAACTTCTCCATTTTGTATCTTTTTTCTCTATTAGTTGTTTAGAAAATGTAATTTTAACACATACAATATATCATTGTCTTTTATTTATTTCTAGAAATGATTCGCGTTCTAGCTCTCGAAATGAAAGGAGCGGTCTTTCGTCTTTATCATCTTGGTAACTATGTGGAGTAAAAAACATCTCAGGAAAGAGGCATTGCTTTAACCCAGTAGACAGAAACCTCTCAATAAACTGTCTCAGTAACACTGGAAAGGATTCTTTCAGCTTGTTTAAGATATTTCCAACAATTCTCTCAGATTTTCCCCCAACTTGTCTACAAATTTCTTGTACTGAATTCCATTTTCTTTCCTCTAAATCAATTAAATCTTCTACTTTTGAAATACCTGCTGAAACAAAATTCTTAATTTCGGTATCTGATATAACTTTTTGGTGAAACCATGAATTATAAAAAAGTGGTTCGTCAAGGCCAAAATGCTCTTCTCTGTCAGTTTTAAATTGATTCCAGACACTTAAGACATTCTTATAGAAACTAGTAAAAGAGCCATTTTTAAACATTTAATTTTTCATCAGAAATAATTGTCTGTCAAGTCCTTTTCCACCAGAGTTCCGTAAAATGGCTAAACTGAACATTATCCATGGCTGAGGGTTTCGATCATAGAGCAGTCTTTGAACTATCTGTAATCTCATTGCCTTCACTTTTAAGACTAGATGAATAAGGCTTTGACCTCCTTCAAATACTGGCAAACACAAGACTCCTGAATTCAGCCAGTGATATCCTCCCCAGAAGAAATCCACAAAGTGTTTCTGGAGTAGTTGTAAAAGGTCTGTTGGAGGGTCTAAAACGGACAGACGATGCCACAACATCGAAGCAGCCAAATTATTAATAACGTCTCGGTTACGTATGTAACCCTCGTTCCCTGAAGGAGGGAACGGAGACGTACGTCAGAACTGAACCGACGAATGGGATCTTACTTTAGAGACCAATCCTACTTCGAGCATCTAACAACGAGCCAATGAAATTTGGCATGCGATCACGCATTCCACGCTCCGCCCCGCAGCGCGGGTATAAATAGGAAGTGGAATGGTAGATCAGCGCTTTTCCTACTGAGGAGCCGAAGGGTGACCGGACTCCCAGCGGAAGCACAGCATCTGGCGACGGGACGTACGTCTCCGTTCCCTCCTTCAGGGAACGAGGGTTACATACGTAACCGAGACGTTCCCTTTCAGTCGGTCACGTTCGACGTACGTCAGAACTGAACCGACGAATGGGATCCCTATGGAAAACGCCAGGATGCTGGCCCTTCCAGCGTCCTGCTTGAGCGCACTGCACCGTCTAGTATGGTACGGAAGTCAGGGCTCCAAGCAGGGAGTACAGTCACTGCTGTTTCTGCAAGACCCACTCAGAATGACTATTGGATAACGCTGGGAAAGCGTGCCTACCTCGTACTTTGAGAGAGAGGGTACGCTGCGGGGCCACGTCCTTCAGGGAAGGAGAGGTGGCAGAATACACATAAGGACTAACCTGGCAGGGTAGTGCAACATATGGCAGTCTCTGGGGTGGTTCCAGCCTGATTGAAGGGGGGAAAGAACCCGCCCAGAGACGACAGAGCGGGCTCTGTCGAGGGAAAGACACGGGGCTAGCCCGAAGGGTAGCTGATACTGTGGAAGAATACACATATGGGGTTGCCGTGAGGGAACCGCTACATATGGAACCCAGCCTACAGCCACGTTTCACAAGCATACGGGTGCAGGCCTGGCGTCAGACGGTCCGCAACGTCTGACACCGGAGGGGTGACGGAGGAGCTCGACAGGGTTAGCCGGTTTCCCGGGGAACACAACTGGAGACAATAGACGCACGTATCCGGCCCCGAGGGCGGGAGTGGCGTTTCGCAAGCCGACACTTAGAACGGGCACTTAGCGCTCCTGGCCACTGGGGGCGAGGATGCGGGAAGATACCGGCTCTACACGTAAGCTATAGAATCTAGCAAACGTGTTAGGTGTCGCCCAGCCCGCAGCTCTACATATGTCTGTCAGCGAGGCGCCTTGAGCCAGCGCCCAGGAAGAAGCAACACTCCGAGTGGAGTGAGCTCTTACACCGAACGGGCAAGGCACGTCTTGGGACTGGTAGGCCAAGACTATAACATCCACTATCCAGTGGGCTAACCTCTGCTTGGAGACAGCCTTTCCCTTCTGCTGGCCTCCGTAACAGACGAAGAGTTGCTCTGAGGTCCGAAGGCTTTGGGTCCGGTCAACGTAAGCGCGAAGAGCGTGGACCGGACACAGCAAAGCCAGGGCTGGGTCTGCCTCCTCCGAAGGCAGCGCTTGCAGGTTCACCACCTGATCCCGGAAGGGAGTGGTAGGAACCTTGGGCACATATCCGGGCCGGGGTCTCAGGACAACGTGAGAGTTACCTGGCCCGAATTCTAGGCACGATTCGTTGACCGAAAGTGCATGCAGGTCCCCTACCCTCTTGATCGAGGCCAATGCCGTCAGGAGCACTGTCTTCATTGACAAGATTTTCAACTCACAAGACGCCAAAGGCTCGAAGGGAGGGCTCTGAAGTGCTCTGAGCACTAGAGCTAAGTCCCAAGAGGGTATCGAGGATGGACGAGGAGGATTTAGTCTCCTCGCACCTCTGAGGAACCTGACGATTAGGTCGTGCTTCCCCACGGACTTACCTTCTACTACATCATGGTACGCTGCTATTGCTGCAGCATATACCTTGAGGGTGGAGGGAGACAGCCTTCTCTCCAACCCATCTTGCAGGAAGGAAAGCACGACACTGATCGAACACCTTCGGGGGTCTTCCCGGCGGGAAGCGCACCACTCAACGAACAGGTTCCACTTCAGAGCATAGAGGCGCCTCGTAGAGGGGGCTCTAGCTGAAGCGATGGTATCTACGACAGCTTGTGGTAGTCCATCTAGAACCTCCGCGTCCCGTCCAGGGACCAGACATGAAGATTCCAGAGGTCTGGACGCGGGTGCCATAGCGTGCCCCGTCCCTGAGAAAGAAGGTCCTTCCTCAGGGGAATCGGCCAAGGAGGGGCTGTCGCGAGGAGTGTGAGTTCTGGGAACCAGGTCCGGTTGGGCCAATACGGCGCAACTAACAAGACCTGCTCCTCGTCCTCCCTGACCTTGCACAGAGTCTGTGCAAGAAGGCTCACTGGGGGAAACGCATACTTGCGTAGGTCCCGGGGCCAGCTGTGCGCCAGTGCATCTGTGCCGAGGGTACCCCCGGTCAGGGAATAGTACCACTGGCAATGGGTCGAGTCCGGAGAGGCAAACAGGTCGACCTGTGCGGCTCCGAACTGGTCCCATATCAGCTGGACCGCCTGGGGGTGGAGTCGCCACTCTCCCGGAGGTGTCGGCTGACGAGAGAGCTCGTCGGCTGTCTGGTTCAGCACACCAGGGACATGAATGGCCCGAAGCGACCTCAGCTGCTTCTGACTCCACAGGAGGAGGTGGCGGGCGAGTTGGAGCAGACGACGGGAGCGTAGACCACCCTGACGGTTGATGTACGCAACGGCCGTGGTGCTGTCCGTACGGACCAGTACATGCTTGCCATGCAGCGGCCCCTTGAGGCGGCGGAGTGCCAGATGTACTGCCAGTAACTCGAGGCAATTGATATGCCAATGCAATTGCGGCCCCGTCCACAGACCAGCAACTGCATGCCCGTTGTACGTGGCCCCCCAGCCGGTGGTGGAGGCATCCGTGAATAGCACAGCATGCCTGGACACTTGTTCTAGGGGCACCCCGGCCCGGAGAAACGAAGTGCTGGACCACGGGCTGAAGGTTTGGCGGCAGTAAGGAGTCACTGGGACCCGGTACTGACCGCTCTGCCACGCCCACCTCGGGACTCGGCCATTGAGCCAGCGTTGAAGCGGTCTCATATGAAGCAATCCGAGCGGCGTGACCGCGGCTGCAGATGCCATATGCCCCAGGAGCCTCTGAAAGAATTTCAGTGGGACCGCTGTCCTGCTCTTGAACATATTCAAGCAGTTCAACACCGACTGGACTCGCTCCTCGGTGAGGCGCGCCGTCCGGTTGACCGAGTCCAGCTCCATACCGAGATAAGAGATCCTCTGTGTGGGACAGAGTTTGCTCTTCTCTCGGTTGACCCGAAGGCCCAACTGGCTGAGGTGACTGAGCACCAGGTCCCTGTGTTCGCACAACTGGTCCTTCGACTGGGCTAGGATCAGCCAATCGTCGAGGTAGTTGAGAATCCGAACGCCGCGTTCTCTGAGTGGAACAATGGCTGCCTCCGCGACCTTCGTAAAGACGCGGGGCGACAGGGACAGCCCGAAGGGCAGGACCTTGTACTGATATGCTTTCCCCTCGAACGCAAAGCGTAGGAACGGTCTGTGCCGAGGGAGAATAGACACATGGAAGTACGCGCCCTTCAGGTCGATCGCTGCAAACCAATCCTGGGGACGGATGCATTGGAAAATGCGTTTCTGCGTCAACATCCTGAACGGGAGCTTGTGCAGGGCCCGATTCAGAACTCGCAGGTCCAGGATTGGCCGTAACCCACCCCCTTTCTTGGGCACAATGAAGTAGGGGCTGTAAAACCCCGTCTTCATATCGGCTGGAGGAACCGGCTCGATCGCGTCCTTCGCCAGTAGGACCTCGATCTCTGACCGCAAGACTTGAGCATCGCTGCTTCGCACGGAGGTGAAGAGGATGCCCTTGTACTTGGGTGGCCGGCGTGCGAACTGAATCGCGTAGCCGAGTCTGATGGTACGGATGAGCCAGCGAGACGGCCTGGGGAGACCTAGCCAGGCCCCCAGAGACCGTACAAGCGGGACCAACGGCACCACAGACGTGCCCGGGGTGGGGCAGCGAAGCGGAGTACTCTGGCCCGACTCGGGAGGCCCGGAGGCGGCCCGTAGTGTTGCCTGAGCACTCCTGGTTTGGACAGAGAGTGGGTGAGAAGGCCCGGGGGCGTCCTCGGAGCCCACTCTGCTGTCCACTGCCCGGAGGCAGGGAAGTGAAGCACTCAGCCCCGACCCGGAAGGCCCGTGGGCGGCCCGGAGTGTTGACTGAGTGCTCACGAGAGAGGCAGTGTGTGGGTGAGAAGGCCCAGGGGCGTCCTCGAGGCCCACACAGCTGCCCCCTGGCGACGGGAGGGTAGGAAAGGAGTGACAAGGCCCGTGGGCGTCGCACACTGCCAACCTGACCCTCTTGGGGCCCAGAGAGAGAGGAAATTGCTCTTTTGGTGAAAATGTGGGTACCGCTGGACTCCGGAGAGCCAGCGGCAGAGATGTTGTAACCAGTGTTGCCCCCCCGGTCCTCCTCCGGGGGGGTGGGAGGGATGCGGACATCATCTCCCTCAGAGCAGCTCCTCTTCTCCCTGGGCTGCCCGTCTCAGGGCCGCTTCCCCTTACGCTTGCCGGCAGGTTTGGCGGGCCCTTGGACGGGTTGGGCGGCCCCCTTGCGTCCGGCGCCCTGCTTCGCGGGTGGAGGCTGCTGCTTGGGCTTGGCAGGGGCGGAGGCGGACGCTGGAGGACGCCCTCGGCGACGAGCAGACTGGGGGGCTGCCCCGGGCGGCTGGGTGGAGGCAGCAGCGGGCCGCCGGGGCAGGATGTTTTTGATGGCCTCCGTCTGCTTCTTGGCCACCGAGAACTGCTGGGCAAAGTCCTCGATGGCGTCGCCGAAGAGGCCGGCCTGACAGACAGGGGCGTTTAGAAACCGAACCTTGTCCGAATCCCGCATGTCTGTCAGGTTCAGCCACAGGTGGCGTTCCTGGACCACCAAGGTGGACATCGCCCGACCCAGGGAGCGGGCCGTGACTTTCGTCGCCCGGAGGGCGAGGTCCGTCGCGGCTCGCAGTTCCTGCATAACTGCCTGGTCGGAACCACCCTCGTGCAGTTCCATGAGCGCTTTGGCCTGGTGGACCTGCAGGAGCGCCATGGCGTGCAAAGCTGATGCAGCTTCTCCGCAGGCTGAGTAAGCCTTGCCCGTCAAGCCGGACGAGAACCTACACGCCCGGGAGGGGAGACGCGGGGCGTGCCTCCAGTCCGCAGCGGTCTTAGGACACAGGTCAATCAATCAATCAACTTTATTTATATAGCGCTTTTACAATCACGATTGTGTCAAAGCAGCTTCACAGTGTCAAACAGGGTAATATTGCGACAAAATTAGATTTGGCTGTACAGTCGTACTGGAGTAAACAGTGATGTTATCAGCTTATTTTAATTTATCATATAGCGACAATGTTGGCAGATCAGTATTATAGTTTATAGAATTAAATAAGACCTAATTCATATATTTTATTTGTATAATAAGTTGAATAACTTTAATCATATTTTTAGTGTCCCCAACTGAGCAAGCCAAGCCAAAGGCGACAGTGGCAAGGAACCAAAACTCCATCGGGGCATGATGGAGAAAAATAAACCTTGGGAGAAACCAGACTCAGTCGGGGTGCCAGTTCTCCTCTGGCCTATTAACACACCGTGTAAGATTATTATTCTGGCAACCTTACAGGTCGGAAATCATATTAGATCGTATTATTCAAAATTTTCAGGGTATCACGGAAGAGACAGATTTATTTAGGATGGGGCGTCGATTACACAAGAGTATGAATACATGAAAGATCGGAATTATTGCGCCGAAAGACGGGTTTTGAGCATGTCGTGCCAGTGAGGCAAATTCGGAGGAGACACCATTTGACACGGCTCAGCAGACACTCCAGGATGCGTTGGTCATGTCCAGGCAGGTCCACCATCCGATCCGGACAGGGCCCAGATCCGGGATAAACCTCGGGATAAACAGAGAGACAACATTAGCATAGATGTCACTCTTTTTATGATGTAACGAGTACATCAGGTGTTATGGGAAGTGTTCCCGGTTCCGGCTGACCTAGTTAATGCAGCCTAACAATCAGTCAATTGAATTGAATAATGAAAGTTAAAAATGTTCTATGTGTATGCCATAGTAAAGAGATGTGTTTTTAGTCTAGATTTAAACTGACAGAGTGTGTCTGCTTCCCGAACAATGCTAGGAAGACTATTCCACAATTTAGGAGCTAAATAGGAAAATGATCGACCGCCTGCAGTTGATTTAGATATTCTAGGTATTATCAACTGGCCAGAGTTTTGAGACCGCAATCGACGTGATGGGGTATAATGCGTTAAGAGCTCGCTTAAGTACCGGGGAGCTAAACTATTTAGTGCTTTGTAAGTAATAAGCAAGATTTTAAAATGTATGCGATGTTTAATAGGGAGCCAGTGCAGTGTTGACAGAACTGGACTAATATGATCATACTTCCTGGTTCTAGTAAGAACTCTAGCTGCTGCATTTTGGACTAGCTGGAGTTTGTTTATTAAGCGAGCAGGGCAACCACCCAGTAGAGCATTACAATAATCTAGCCTTGAGCTCATGAACGCATGTACTAACTGTTCAGCATTTTGCATTGAAAGCATGTGCCGTAATTTAGATATATTTTTAAGATGATAGAATGCGGTTTTACAGATGCTAGAAACGTGGCTTTCAAATGAAAGATTGGTATCAAAGAGCACACCCAGGTTCCTCACTGACGACGAGGGCTTGACAGAGCACTCATCAAGTGTTAGACAGTATTCTCGGTTACTACTTGTGGAGCTTTTCTGTCCAATAATTAAAAATTCAGTTTTATCTGAATTAAGTTGCAGAAAATTACTATTCATCCAATTTTTTATATCAGCTATGCATTCTGTTAATCTTGTGAATTGGTAGGTTTCATCCGGGCGTGAGGAAATATAGAGCTGAGTATCGTCAGCATAACAATGAAAACTAACGCCATGTTTCCTAATGATATCTCCCAGTGGTAGCATATACAGGGTGAAAAGCAACGGTCCTAACACTGAGCCTTGCGGTACCCCATACTGAACTTGTGATCGGTGTGACATCTCTTCATTTACTGCTACAAACTGATAACGGTCAGATAAGTACGATTTAAACCATGCCAAAGCAGTTCCACTAACGCCAACATAATTTTCGAGTCTATTCAGAAGAATATTGTGATCGATAGTATCGAATGCAGCGCTAAGATCGAGTAACACTAATAGAGAGATACAACCACGATCAGATGATAAGAGTAAATCATTTGTAACTCTAATTAGAGCAGTCTCAGTGCTATGATACGGTCTAAATCCTGACTGGAAATCCTCACAAATACCATTTCTTTCTAAAAAAGAACATAATTGTGAAGACACGGCCTTTTCTAGTATTTTTGATAGAAACGGTAGATTCGAGATTGGCCTGTAATTGACTAATTCTTTAGGATCAAGTTGTGTTTTTTTAATAAGTGGTTTAATTATAGCCAACTTAAAAGTTTTCGGTACATATCCTAATGTCAAAGATGAATTAATGATATTAAGCAGAGGATCTATGACCTCTGGAAGTATCTCTTTTAATAGCCTAGTCGGTATAGGGTCAAGCATACATGTTGTTGATTTTGATGATTTTACAAGTTTAGCCAATTCTTCTCCTCCTATAGCAGTGAATGAGTGTAATTTTTCCTCAGTGACCCTACAATGCTCTGTCTGAAGTGATACTGTAATAGACGGCTGCATGGTTATAATTTTATTCCTAATATTATCAATCTTACTAGTAAAGAAGTTCATAAAGTCATTACTGCTGTGTTGTTTACAAACATCCGAAGCTGAAGCTTTATTTTTTGATAATTTAGCCACTGTATCGAATAAATACTTAGGGTTGTGTTTGTTTTCTTCTAAAAGAGATGAGAAGTAAGCAGATCTAGCAGTTTTTATGGCCTTTCTGTATGCAATCATGCTCTCTTTCCACAAGTTGCGAAAAACCTCTAGTTTTGTTTTCTTCCAGCTGCGCTCCATTTTTCTGGCTGCTGTTTTAAGGGCCCGAGTGTGCTCGTTGTACCACGGCGTTGGATTATTTGCTTTAATCTTCTTTAAGCGCCGGGGAGCAACTATGTCTAAAGTGCTAGTAAGGATAGAGTCCATAGTTTCGGTTGCAGCATCAAGTTCATCTTGGCTATCTGTAATGCTGAGGAGATGGAACTGATGAGGAAGATTATGTACAAAGCAATCTTTAGTCGCAGCGGTTATCGTCCTGCCATATTTGAAGCGAGGGGATGGCTTTGCAGCCTTAGGTAAATTAAGTATACATGATATTAGGTAATGATCTGAGATGTCATCGCTCTGCTGCAGAATTTTAACAGTATCAACATTTATTCCATGTGACATTATTAGATCTAAAGTATGATTAAGGCGATGAGTGGGTCCTGATACGTGTTGTCTAACTCCAATAGAGTTTAGAATGTCTCTAAATGCCAATCCCAATGCGTCTTTTTCATTGTCTACGTGGATATTAAAATCCCCAACAATTAGTACTTTATCTACAGCTAATACTAACTGTATGCATCGGTGCATCGCAACCGACCGCTCGACTGGAGGGATCCCCTCGTAACCCTTAGCTGCACCACCATCGAGAGTGGTGAGGATGGAGGAGTCAGTCGATCGCTGGCGTGCGCTGTACGGCGCTACCTAGGACTTCGTGAGCTCCTGATGCACTTCCGGGAAGAAAGGCACCGGGGCGGGACGCTGAGAACCAGCGCGACCCGTCCCGAGAAACCAATCATCCAGCCGCGAAGGTTCGGGACGTGGTGGAGGGTTCCACTCAAGCCCGACACTTGCGGCGGCCCGGGCAAGCATAGCCGTAAGTTCCGGGTCAGACTCGGGCAACGCTGTCACACCCGAAGGGGGCAACGCAGCCGAGTCTTCATCCTCGGAACCCATTAGCTCATCCCCCGATGCAGCAACCGACATCTGGTCCTCCGCCGGAGCCCCAAAAGAGACGACTGGCGCTCCACGTGGGAGGTCAGCGCGCCCTTCCGGAAGCTCCACCGGTACAGTGGAGGGGGGAGGGGCCCGAGGAGCCGTGAGACCCGTCGGGTTTACCCTGACCGACACCCTCAGGTCCCCACCAAGGTCATCAGCCAAAGTAGTAGCCCTCTGCTTTGCAGCTGGAGGACCACTAGATCGGGGGATGGACGATGGCGTTCCACCTCTTCTGAGGTATTGGAGACGGGACCGCAACACTGCAATGGACATATTCCCGCAATGGGAACATGTCTCATCCACGAACGCAGCCTCAGCGTGCTGTGCGCCCAGACACGAGAGACAACGAACGTGTCCGTCAAGCGGAGACAGAAATCGACCGCACCCAGAAACACACGGCTTGAATGACATCTTGAAAAAGACGCAGGGTCAAACCGTGTTGCTCTTTTGTGAATGGAAGTTGCTCTTTTAGTGCTGAAGCACTCAGGGAGATGACCGCGGCTCCACGCAGTTCGATAGTGCAAGCCTGCGTGAGCTCTCAGTGATGTGTGTGTAGCGCCCAGCGAACCAACTGTAATGTAGTGTAATGCAAGGAAACGCTCAGCGAACCAACAGCTCTTTGTACACTCAGTCACTGATGTGGACGGTCTCTCGCTGACGCGCCGTATCACCCGCACTGGCAAACTCTCGTTCACAGGAATTTGACTCGTAGTCAGAAAGCTCTTCGTAGAAACAGCAAATGAAACTGTTCGGCTCCGAAGTAGAAAGCGCTGATCTACCATTCCACTTCCTATTAATACCCGCGCTGCGGGGCGGAGCGTGGAATGCGTGATCGCATGCCAAATTTCATTGGCTCGTTGTTAGATGCTCGAAGTAGGATTGGTCTCTAAAGTAAGATCCCATTCGTCGGTTCAGTTCTGACGTACGTCGAACGTGACCGACTGAAAGGGAACTAATACCCTTCCTCTATAGGACAGCTGAGGTTGAATCCAATTCCATTTCTGAAGTTTCCCCAAAACTTTTTCTGCTATTCCATCCCAGTTTTTTTTCATGTATTGATCAGTACCAAAGAAGACTCCAAGTATTTTACAACCGTCTGTTTTCCACTGGCACATTTGAGGAAGATGAGGTGGACTTTCTTCTTGCCAATGGCCCAGAAGTAGTACATTGGTTTTATTCCAGTTCAACGGTGCTGAAGATGCTTTCTGATACAGGTCAAGACTCATTTTCAAGTGTTCAATATCTTCTTGAGATCGTATTATCACGGTCATCCGCATAAGCTATAAGGCTTACGTTAGTTACTTCTGAGATATCAGGATTAAGAACTGAAATGGCATGTAGATTTTTCCTCAAAAGTCTCAGCAAGGGCTTAAAACTTTCCTATAGCTCAAACAGCATGGCGCTAGCAACGCCAAGGTCATGGGTTCGATTCCCAGGGAAAGCAAGAATTGACAAAAATGTAAAATGTGTACCTTAAATGCAGTGTAAGTCGCTTTGGATAAAAGTGTCTGCCAAATGCATAAATGTAAATGTAAGGGCTCTATGGACAAGGTGTATAAAAGTCCAGAAAGGCTGCAGCCTTGTCAAACACCTCTGCACACTGGAAAAGTTCTTGTTAAAACTCCATTAATCTTCAACATACTGTATACATCAGTGTAAAGTAGCTGGATTTGTGAAATACATTTCTCTCCAAATCCAAAGGCAGTCAGAGTTTTAAAGAGGTAGTGATGGTCGACTCTGTCAAAAGCCTTCTCCTGGTCAAGTGACAGAAGTCCAACATCAAGCTCGTATATATGTCAGTAACTGTAGTAGATCACGCACCAGAGACAAGTTTTCAAAGATGGAGCGTTTTGGAACACAGTATGATTGATCTTCATGGACTATGGAACCCAAGCATTCTTTCATCCGATTCGGTAATGCCTTTAAAGAATCTTTTAGTCTGTGTTTAAAATTGAGATGGGGCGCCAGTTTTTTAAGGACCTTAAGTCACCTTTTTTAGGTAATAGAGTTATTACGGCTCTTCTGCAACTCAAAGGTAAAACTTTCAGTTTTTCACTTTCAGTAAAAACAGAACGTAAATCAGGTCCAATAAGTGACCAAAAAACTCAACAAAATTCAGATGTCAGACCGTCCAACCCTGGGGATCGTCCAGCAGACTGTTGTTCACAAGCTGTACTTAGTTCTTCAAATGACAGTGAATGTTTCAGTTCTTTCTTGTTGTCGTCATTTAATTTAGGGACATCATTAAGAATATGTTCCACAGCTTTAGGATCACAAGACTGAGCAGTGTAAAGTTTTTCGTAGATTGACAAGGCTTGTAAGATAATCTCCTCTTTATCCAACGTCTCTCTCTCCCATCAGGTAGTTTAAGATGATCGATTGCTTTTCTCTCTCGAACTTTCTTTTCCAAGGCAAAAAATAACTTTGAGGAAGTGTCCATGTTGTGAAGTTGAGCGATTCTTGCTTGAACTATTGCTCCTTGGTCTCTTTCTTCATACAGATTTTTTTAAAATAAATTTATTCTGTTCAAGCAGATCTTCACTTTTCCCATCTTCTTCACTTATGGAGCTACTTAACTTTAAAATGTCTTCTTCCAAAAGTTTTATCTTCTTTTTAGTTTCATTCGTATTATTTTTTGTATACTGTTGGCAGAAAGACTTCATCTGGATTTTTCCAATGTCCCACCATTGGCTTAAGGATTTAAACTGTGGCCTTCTCTCTCTCCAAGCTCTCCAGAAAAGAGTAAAAGAGTGCACAAAAGAGAGATCTTTTAACAGTCTATTATTAAAGTGCCAATAAGATTTATTATGAGTATTCAGTAGGGCTGGGATAAACGATTATTTTTTAAACGATTAATCTAGCGATTATTTTTTCGATGCATCGATTAATCTAACGATTCATTTTTCCTGTCCGATTCGGTTGCGATTCGATTCGATTACCGATTATCTCCCCATTAATTGCCTAATAGCAATTTCTACATTTTGATTTAATTATCTGAATGAAAAAACGAATTCCTTAACATTGCAATATATGTTTATTGCTCTTAAAATTCCAAAGTAAGACTATACAAGAGCAATGCATTCAATAAAACCTTAAAACATAAAGTAGGCTACACACACACACACACACACACACACACACACACACACACACACACACACACACACAAATAAATAAGTATTAACCTACAACAAAGAAACATATTATACGATTTTTCTATGTATGCAACTCAGCCTACAGGCTATGCCCATCGATTAAATATCAACAAGTTGGTTAATCAAATCCAGGGACACACTGCAAGCGTGAGCGTCTCGGCTGCGTGGCGTGTCCGTTTTTTTTCGGCTCCCATGTTAACAGGTTCTGCACACTGACTGTGACGCGCGGAAAACGCGTGCATGCTGGAAATAGAAGAGCGCTATTTTTCACGCGTGTTGGGAGCGTCTCCAGGCAAAATAGAATAGGAAAAGATGTTTATATATAATTTTGACACGAATACATATTATTAAATTACATTTTCATGTTTGAAAGTCTGTAGGTTTACATAAATGCAGATATAGGCCTAATTGTAATAATAAAAAACGACAATTATCGATTTTGAAATATTGCAACTGTCAATACAGAACGAAATATTCTGTAGCCTATTTTGCCGTCAATACCATAGATATGTGGCTACTCCCGACGTTTTCTTTGCTGTATCAGTAGGCTATTTATGTTTAACATTAGGAATAGGGCTTCCCTCCGCATCAATAGCAGCAGCAGCGCCGCGTCAGACACGCTTCTAGTGTCCAAAGGCAGAGAAAACGCCACGCAGCCCCGTGGCTGACCCGCAACAGAAACGCCACGCGCATCCGCGGCATGACAGTGAAAAAAGTTACATGTAGAGTGCATTACGGGCGCCAATATTCCGTTTAAAACCGGAATAGTCCTGGGATGAAACTGCTCACTTAGAGGATGGATACCCTCGGTCACATCAGCGCGATTAGACATTGAACATTTTAAATTTAAAACAGCTTATTATGTAGGTAACGTAGCCAATGTGTCCGATGCTTTCACTTGATGCAAACGTTTGTTTTTGTGATTAAAATACATCACATATTACCAAAACATCTGTCTTCCTGTGTGCAGAAATTTGTTTATGTAGCCGTGACAACAAAACGCGTGCGCGCATGCCTGTGATGCTCCGTGCGCATCGCGCGCCAACCCCATAGACTGGCCAACCCGCAAGCCTTGCACTTCTGAAAGTCTGAGGAGCCACTCGTGTTGCTACCATAGATATACATAATAAATAATATACTTAATTACATAATATACTTTATTATGTACATCTATGGTTGCTACTACTCTCCGGCGCCGCCATCTTTATTTTGAGTCTGACGAATCGACGCGCATATTTTGCGTCGACGTATTTTTTGCGTCGATGTCATCGATGACGTCGACGCGTTGTCCCAGCCCTAGTATTCAGTGTTGTGACCTTGACAGATATGTAGTGATGATCAGATCGGGGTGTGGGACTAATACTGCTGTTAAGAAAATACTGTCTATAGTTTTTTGAACATAGATTCTATCTAACCTGGCTCCAGATATAATTTTTGAACTCATCTTCAACCATGTGTATTGTTTTTCTTTAGGAAAGGATTCTCTCCACACGTCAACAAGTGCATGATATTTTAAAACATTTCTAAGCGCTTCTGATGATTTTGGGTGAGGCTCATCGTGATTCCGATCAACTGTATGATCAATAGTGCAATTAAAATCTCCGGCTACAATGATTACTCTTTCTTGGGGAATCCCACTAATCACTTCTTGTAATTTTCTAAAGCATTCAATTCTGTCAGATCCAACATTAAGGGGCGTAAACATTAATGAATGAAAAAGATAAACCTTGCAAAAAAATATCTACTTGCTGCATTCTACCAGGTATAATATCTATCATACTGAAATCCTGTCCTTAGAGTTTAACAGATATCAGAATAGCAACAGCACTGACATTTCTCCCATGGCTGAGAAAAACCTGCCCTTTCCACTCACTAAGCCATTCTGTCTGGTTATATTTATCAGTGTGAGTTTCCTGTAAAAAGATTATACCTGTCTTCTTTCAAGTTAAAAAATTAAAAAGAGCAAATCTTTTCCCTACACTACGGCATCCATTAACATTTAAGGATCCAATGTTCAAGGATGCCATAATTATTAACAGGGAAATATTAATGCAGCTGAGTACCATTATTGCAAGATTCATTTTAACCTGTTACACTATTTTATTGCTACGTTGGATCATCTTTTTTACTTTAGTCATAATTTTCTTGAGACAATATCGTTTTTGTCTATTGAATTCTTCAAGAGTTGCATTTGTTATTACATATCTAGCAGAGGCAAGAAAGCTGTTCAAATCTGGAAAAAACATTTCCATCTGGGGATTCCTGGTGCCTTTAGTTTTATCAAGGAAAATACTAATTTGTTTCGCAGAATATAATGGGGAGTTTGTATCACTTGATTCTAAAGATCCTGCTTGTGAACCGGTTTCTTCCATGTCAACAAAACTCCCTTCACTTCCATGATCTGAATTATCATCTGACAGAATATTATCTGCACTTACATTTGACCACTGACTAAATTTCCCTTCTTCAGATTCATTTTCATTTGTCACAATACTTTGTTCTTCTGTGTCTTTTACATTAACAGGTAAACAGGTATTTTCCCCACTTTTAGACTGAGAAACTGCGTTTTCTGACTGACATCAGAAATCTCATTTCTCTGTTCTGGTTGTTTGCCATCGTTTGTATTTTCCTCTCGGTTTTGAGGCTCTGAGTTTGTCTCTTCTCGCACATTATATATGTGAATCGTCGGAAGGACATGATGTGCTTTATGTCAGGATTTTTAAGTCCTAAAGGGATCATCTTGATTGGCGCAGTTTCTTTACCGTAACGCTGAAGTATTCCTTTCAAAGTTTCATCTTTTATGAATGGCGGTACATTTGAAATAACTACTTTTTTGGATGGACTAGATAACGGCAGTAATTGTAAAAACATATTGTTTACCTCAAGTCCTGTCTCGATTAATTCGTCAACCATCTCAACTTCAGCAAGAAAAACAACAAGTGCTATGTCATCCTGGCAGCTGATTTAATATTTAATCCACCAACCTTCCGACTGACGGCTAGCAGAACGTCTTCGATGTTCATGTTCTCCTGTGGCATGCACTTGAATCCGTGTTAAGGAGTTAGACGCGAAAAGGCGTCGTTTGACTCCATTATTACTCGCAACTAGGGTTGCCACCTTCAATACAGAAAAATAAGGGACGCCTGCCGCAGCGGTGGCCACACCCCTCGGGGCCACGATGACTACATGCAGCCCCGATGGTGTGCCAGTGCAGTGGTGGTATATCATAACTTAAAACATGTTTTCATAATTTGTATATATATTAAGATTGATCCTAATGGACATTATAATAGGATATCTGCTATTGAAATCAGTGTGAACAGATGCACTCAGTATAATACACAGCTATGACAATGAAAATCAAACTCAGCTGCTGTCACCTAGAGGGGAGTAGGAGAAGAAATCGCAGATTAAAGGGGGGGTGAAATGCTGTTTCATGCATACTGAGCTTTCCACTGTTAAAGACTTGGATTCCCATCCTAAACATAGACAAAGTTTCAAAAACTAATGTTGGACGTTTGATGGAGTATTTCTGTGTCAAAAATACTCCTTCCGGTTTCTCACAAGTTTCGGAGAGTTTTTTTCGAGTATGGGTCTATTTGACGTTAATAGAGCGGAAGGTCCTTGTATGGGCCGTACGGGCTCTTCTCCCGGTAGGGTGCGCGCGCGTGTGACTAGAGCACGCTGTAAACAGTCTCTCAGCTGCAGATCCAGTCGTCCGTGAACGGCCCCGCGCTCCACTTTATTCCTATGGGTGACGTCGAGCGACTTCAACTCTTCAGTACAGCATTCCGGGAAGGCAGCGCTGCATTTGAACCGATTTGAACGCAGAAATGACGGGAAGCTTGACAACATCGTTTCAGTTGCGTCTCAAAATGGATTTACACGCCACTGCTGTCACAGGACTTTACCAAATCATACCAAAGAAGTGTGTTTCTGACGGAGCGGTCCCAGCGATAAAGCTTCGACGGTGAGTTAACTTAAACTGCTTCAGATGTCTGTGCTGTCGGCTACCGTCACATGAGTAAACATCAGTAAACGACACGATCGCGTGCTTCGTCATTCAAATGCGCTAACGGTTACTCCATTGTTGTTCTCTGTATAACGTTACAGTATTCTGACGTGCAAAACCGTTTTGCTTGCTACTTCTAAGGTTTAGTCGCATACAATAGTCCATAAACCGAATCATGTCCTCATACACTGCAAGTAAACACACAGAAATGTGGAGAGGCCATTAAATACAGTAACTTACATACCACAGAGACGGACGTCCTGCTGCTGCTGCTTCTCCTGTTCAGTTTATTTCAGCCTCCGAATGATTCTGGATCATTATCTGTATTAGCTGAGATAGATGGGTTTCTCCACGCTTGAGGACGTCACCGCTTTGCGCGCTCGTCATTCTTTAGCTCCGCCCACACGATACGCCTCCAGGCGCTCGGTTTTTTCCGGAAAGACTCGGTACAGCCCATATTTCTTTTATAAATATGATAAAACTAAAGACTTTTCGGAGATATGAAGGATGCAATACTACTCTATAGGTACTCAAGATTGACATGAGATTGACAGACACTGAGTGTTTCACCCCCCCCTTTAACTCGAGTAATTTTATAGTGTTGTGAACAAAGATTCTGACTAAAATATTTGTCATTGTTTGCAGTAACACCATCCAAACAGTGAAACCACACCTAAATAACTGTTAATGATATAATATCTACAATCATTTCTTATTTTAATTAAACACTTAACAACATTTATATTTTTGGTAAGTTAAGTAAATATGTTTATGTATTATTCCGTTTTTATATAGTCTATTGTTAATTCTATAGTATTGGATGATGCAATTATTTAAATTTGTTAAGCATAACAAATAGTTGTTTATTTTATTCCTAAAAGGTCCTATTTTGATTAAATATGTATTAAATATATATATATCTTATCTCTTATTAAAGTAATGCTTGTGTCTGACTGTACAACTTAACCTTAATAAACAAATCATACCATAACATCATTAATGTAGCCTACATTATTAACATTATTTCTTAATAGGCAGCATATGAAATCTAACGTTATCAATCAAAAAATTATTTTGATATAGGGTATTTGGAGCTGCCTCCGCCATCGTTTCAAATGGATTCTGCCCATATAGAAAAGCACCGGCGAGGCGGGGTCCCCTCCTCTTCTGACTCTGATTGGCCGTGATTCACGCCCCGTGAACCTGAAACAAACCAATCAAACAAACCAAAGACGGCAGCGACCCATTTAGGGGCAGAATAGGACGTGTCTTCACACAATGCGGGTGGACCTATGTAAAATATGGGACAAATCGCGTCCCGTATTGCTTTGATACGTCAGAGAGAGAGAGAGAAGGACAGAGAGAGGTAGAGTGAGATTTAGATTGAACATGATTTTAAACAAAACAATAATATTATAATCTAAAAAGTTCATTGTTAGAAAAAAAACTCAAATGTGTTTTATTTTCCTAATGTTATTTTGTTTAATATAGCAATCAATAATGTATAATTCTGAGGATTTATTAGTGTCAAGAAATAATCTTCAAATACAAAATGTTCAAGAAAACCAATGTATTGGTCAAAATATATTCATTTTAAGTCAATTCATTTTCAAATTAATTTAGGGTCAATAGTCAAACATCCTTTGTTAATTAAAAACGTAATAAATGGATTTAAGTCACAGAAACCGCAACAATAATTTTAATATCAAGTAAGAGTAAGATTTGCTTCTAAATTTTATGGAAGTTTATTATAAACAGCCACTTTAAAAAAAAATCATGTGAAAGTTACTTTTAATACATTTTAATTATATCAGTAAATAATTAATTTAAAGACATATGCATCATATTTGATCTTTGATAACACGACCTTCTCCGATCATATCTATATGTGTACCGAGTTTCATACATCTACGTGCAAGTGTGTTAGATATATGGACCAAGTTTTCAGACCCCACTTAAGGGGGCGCTGACAAGCCCCTCTGCCAAGCATGGGTACTAGCTTCAGCCCGGCCCTGATGGCAAGGCAAGGCAAGGCAAGTTTATTTATATAGCACATTTCATACACAATGGCAATTTAAAGTGCTTCACATAGAAATGAATTAAAATAGGGATAAAAAAATGCATAAGAAAAAGAATAGAATGTAAAGAGAATTAAAAATAATAAAATGATAACCAAAGAAAAGAACAGGTAAACTAAAACAATTATAAAAATAATTTAAAAAAATGATGCATAGATAAGGTGCAATCAGTCGGACGTACAGTGGCTCAGAGCTCATTCAGTAAATGCACAGCTGAACAGATGTGTTTTGAGTCTGGATTTGAATGTGGCTACTGTTGGAGCACATCTGATCTGTTCAGGAAGCCGGTTCAGCTGCGGCTGGCATAATAGCTAAAGGCAGACTCTCCTTGCTTTGAGTGAACTCTTGGTATTTCTAACTGACTTGATCCTGCTGATCTGAGTGATCTGTTGGGTTTGTATTTAATCAGCATATCTGCGATGTATTGAGGTCCTAGGTCATTGAGAGATTTATAAACAAGTAGTAGAACTTTAAAATCGATCCTAGATGTAACTGGAAGCCAGTGTAAAGACCTGAGGACTGGTGTGATATGGTCATATTTTCTGGTTCTGCTCACAATCCTGGCAGCAGCGTTCTGTATGAGCTGCAGCTGTCTAATGGTATTTTTGGGAAGGCCGGTGAGAAGGCCGTTACAATAGTCCACCCTACTGGTGATGAAAGCATGAACCAGTTTCTCTAAGTCTTGCCTGGAGACAAAACATCTAATCCTTGCAATATTTTTCAGATGATAGTATGCTGATTTAGTTATTGCTCTGACATGACTACTGAAACTCAGGTCTGACTCCAAAATCACTCCAAGATTCCTGACTTGATTTTTTTTATCAGGCCTTTAGCCTCAAGATATGCGTTCACCTTGAGAATTTCATCTTTGTTTCCAAATGTAATGATTTCGGTTTGTCTTTGTTTAACTGAAGATAGTTTTGGCACATCCAGTTGTTAACTTCATCAATGCATTTGCACAGGGAGTCAATGGGGCTGTAGTCATTAGGTGATAGTGCTAAGTAGAGCTGGGTATCGTCAGCATAGCTGTGGTAAGCAATATTGTTCTTTTTCATTATTTGGCTCAGTGGTAGCATATAAAGGTTAAACAGGAGAGGTGCTAGAATTGACCCTTGTGGGACTTCGCATGTCATGGACGTCCACTCAGACTTATGGTCTCCTATACTCACATAATAACCTCTCCCTTCTAAGTATGATCTGAACCATCCCAGAAAGCCCGACCCAGTTTTCCAGCCTGTCTAGAAGTATGTTGTGGTCAACAGTGTCGAATGCAGCACTGAGGTCGAGTAAACCAGAATTGATGTTTTGCCTGTATCAGTATTTAAGCGAATATCATTTATAATCTTTATGAGCGCTGTCTCTGTGCTGTGATGCGGTCGGAAACCAGATTGATAATTGTCAAAGAATCCGTTTGAGTTTAAGAATTTGTTCAACTGATTGAAAACAACTTTTTCAATGATTTTGCCTATGAAGGGGAGATTTGAGATTGGTCTGTAGTTGCTCAGTATGGAGTTATCCAGATTTCTCTTTTTCAGAAGAGGCTTAACTATTGCAGTTTTAAGGGCAGTTGGAAAAGTCCCATAGAGAAGTGAGGAGTTCACCACTTTTAGGAGATCTGCTTCCAAACAGTTAAACACACTTTTGAAAAAAGAAGTGGGGAGTGCGTCAAGGGCGCAGGTTGATGTTTTAAGGTGCTGTACTGTGTCTTCTAAAATTTTACCGTGAATTGTTTCGAAAACAGACATAGTAATTTTCTGAGGTTTTGGTCTGATCTGTCTGACTCCAGCGCAACTCAAGGATGTGCTGATTGCCTTTCTGATATTTTTGATTTTCTCGGAGAAGTAGGAAGCAAACTCGCTGCATTTGCTGTCTGAGAGCATTTCTCTGGGAATGTGACTCGGGGGGTTTGTTAGTCTGTCTACAGTAGCAAAAAGAGTGCGCGTGTTGTTTATGTGTTTGTTTATAATATTTGAGAAGAAGGTCTGTCTAGCTTTGCCTAGTTCAACATTGAAAGCATGAAGGGTGTCTTTATAGATGTTATAATGGACTACAAGTTTTGTCTTCCGCCACATGCGTTCAGATTTTCTGCATTGTCTTTTCATTATTTGAACTGCTGTTGAGTTTCTCCATGGTGCCTTTTGTTTGCCACTCTTTTTCCTGACTTCCAGAGGAGCAATATCATCAATTACACTCTAAACTTTTGAGTTAAAGGAGTCAAGGAGAAAATCAACAGAGTCTGCAGATATGCTTGGTGTTAGAGATAAAGCCTTCATAAACAGCACATTAGTGTTCTCATTTAAAAATCTCTTTTTGACAGAGACAGATCTAGCTTCAATGGCAGGAGAGATTGATATATCAAAGAAAATACAGAAATGATCAGACAGTGCCACATCCTTAATAACAATTGATGAAATGTTTAGACCCTTACTGATAAGTAAATCTAGAGTGTGTCCACGATTGTGTGTGGGTCCATTTACATGCTGTGTCAAATCAAAAGTGTTAAGAACAGTCATGAGCTCTTTGGTTGTACTGGATTCAATATTATCTATGTGAATGTTAAAATCCCCAGCAATAGCAAAACAGTCAAACTCTGAGGAAATTATTGATAACAGTTCTGTAAATTCCCCAATAAAGGCTGGAGAGTACTTTGGAGGCCTGTAAACAATGATAAGCAGGATGCGTGGAGAACCTTTTAACACAATACCCAGATATTCTAGAGACAAATATTCACCAAATGAAACTTGCTTACATTGAAAGACATCTTTAAAAAGAGCAGCAACACCCCCACCTCTCCTAACAGCTCTGCAAACACTCATATTTAGCAGACGCTTTTATCCAAAGCGTCTGCTTGTTCTTAAGTGAACAGATGTTACATTAGTCTCAGTTTGACAGGTAACAGGCAGCAGATTATATTGGTTTGTTAAACGGCCTGACAAGGCCTTAGGCCTAGTCCACACGTACACGGGTATTTTTATTACCGGAGTTTTCCCCCCTCCGTTTTAAAAAACAATCGCGTCCACACAAGCACGGTTTTAAAAAAAATTATGTCCACATGAGAACGCAAAACTACGCTATGATTGGCTGCCTGATTTCCACATGGGTCCCATTCACTGCACCGATGCACATTGCACTGACTGAGGGATATGCCATGGGCTCAAGTGAAACACTTCCTACAAGTTCCTTTGCTTTGGACTCAGTGACAGGTAACCGTATACACAGGTACAGGGCCGAAGTGGACTGTAATAGCTTTACACACTTGCTTTACTATTTTGTATTAATGCATTCTGGCGCCTTTGTTCTGCAATACAACTGAACATGTATCTATATACGTGTGATAAGCGCTGTTAGTGGAGTCCACCGCATAGAATCGACTCACGTAAATCAAAAGGAGATGTGGAAAATCTGACGTCAAACAAAGGAGAGAACGGCGCGCACTTCAATTTAAAAAGCCGAAATCTCCGGTTTCACCATCTACACGACAACGCTGTAACCGGAGTTTCTAAAAATCTTCACCCTGGCCGGAGTTTTCAAAAAAGTCCGGTTTCAGTAACCGGATACAGCGTTTGCGTGTGGACGAACAGCCAAACCGCGTAGAAAAAGCTGCGGTTTTGAAAATACCCGTGTTCGTGTGGACAGGGCCTTAGACTTTCTTTCACGTAACAGAACAGAGATAGAGAAAGAGACAGGCAAGGTGGGTTCCCACTTGTTTTGTAAACATTTGATAAAGTTACTGTTATCATAGCGGGGACCCAAAACACATCACTGAGAGCTGGAATCAGATGTTTTGGGTTCACCTACAGATGGGGGATGGTGGCCACAGATTTGGATGTGTGTGCAAAGTTTCAAGAGTTATCGAACATGATAAGGGCCCCAAAAGTGCCTGAATAGTCGAAAAAACTAAATTATCCTAAAAAAAAAACAATAGGTCTCTGCGCCCTTTCAGGGCTTGGGCCCTAAAACGTAAATGTAAAACATTATAAAAACGAGTGATTTTTATACTTTTTAATTTAAAGTAACACTGTCCAACAGCTACACAGGTGAAGTTACAGGTGAAGTTACAGCTGATTTCCTGCCCATTCAATTTGAACAGACCTGCCAAAGTCACATTATGATTGGATGCTGGAGAATGTAGCGTGGCATGGGGACGTACTGACGTGCGATTAATCAACCTGTGTTCTATAACATGTATAACGGGTACATGAAGTATTCTAAAAGCAGTCTAAAAGCAACTCATGTAAACACCTTAATCAGAATATTGTCTTATTCAGAATAAGGTCAATAATTAGATTACTGCTGTCCATGTAAACGTAGTCACTGTCTACATGTATTTAAAAATAACCAGCAATTAGGACTTTATGCAGCCAGTACTAATTGTGATAGAAAACCAGCAAATTCTTTGATAAAGTCTGTAATGTGCCCTGGTGGCCTGTATACAGTAGCCAACACAAATGTCAGACGGGATTTATCATTTACACTACATAACGTTACATAAAGCACCAAAACTTCAAAGGAATTATATTTGAAACTAGACTTCTGAGTAATACTGAAGATATTATTATAAATTACAGCAACACCTCCCCCTTTACCTTTCAGACGTGGCTCATGTTTATAAGAATAATCTCGGGGGGTGCACTCATTTAAAGTAATGTAATCGTCAGGTTTTAGCCAGGTTTCTGTCAAGCACAGCACATCTAAGTTATGATCTATAATCATATCATTAACAATAAGCGCTTTTGGAGAAAGGGATCGAATATTCAGTAACCCGAGCTTTATCAATTGTTCATCCGTATTATATCTGTTTGTGGTGTGACAGGCAGCAGGGCGAGGGACCGCGAGAGTGGGCCGGTGATTAATGTTGACGAGTGCCAGCTGCATGACACACCGGTCTCGTCTCGCGGCCATGTGACGGGAGCATAAAAGGAGGAGCAAGGACAGCGGGAGAGAGGGCCAGGCCTGGACTTTATGTTATGTTTTGTTTATGTGTTAGTGGGCAGTCGTCCGTGAGGGGCTGCCCACATTTTATTTTGTGTGTTTGCGGGCAGTCGTCCGTGAGGGTTTTACTTTCGTTTTGTTTATTTATGTTGAATAAATGTTGTTGAACGTTCGCCGGTTCTCGCCTCCTTCCTTCCCATCTACGAACCGTGTTGCACTGTTGTTTATTTGTTGGTCATCAATTAAATTTTTACTGTTAAATGTTTTTTTAATGTTTTTTTTCTGTTTACTAATTCGGGAAAGGGACACAGTCTCTATGCGATAATATCTAGGTGAAAGAGTCTCTATGTGCTGGGATTTAGCTGACTTTGGTGACGTGAGACAGCTAGCAGACGGTTGGTTCAGCCAGTTTGTCTGCTTCCTGACCTGGGCCCCAGTGAGTCAAGGTTTAGCTCTAAGACTATGTGCCAAATTACTAGAGAGAAGAGCAGCACCAGCCCAGGAGGGATGAAAGCAGTCTATCTTCAACAGGTCAGGTCTGCCCCAAAACCTTTTCCAATTGTCTATGAACCCTATGTTATTTTGCAGACACCACTTAGACAACCAGCCATTGAGTGATGATAATCTGCTAACTATTTCATCACTCCTTTTAGCAGGGAGGGGACCAGAGAAAAATACTGCCATTGACATAGTACTTGCGAGTTTACACACCTCTTTAATGTTAACTTTGATGATCTCCGACTGGCGAAGTCGAACATCATTAGTGCCAACGTGAATAATAATCTTAGAGAATTTATGATTAGATTTAGCCAGCAGTTTTAAATTTGCTTTGATGTCAGGCGCTCTTGCTCCTGGTAAACATGTGACTATGGTGGCTGGTGTCTATATTTTCATATTCTGTGTAATAGAATCGCCAATAACTAAGGTACTTTCAACAGGATCCTTAGTGGGTACGTCACTGAGGGGGGAGAACCTGTTTGATGTTCTAATCGGAACGGAATCCAAAACTTACCACAGTTGTTTGATTGAGTCTATTTAAAGGGAGGGTGAAACACTCAGTTTCAGTCAATATCATGTCAATCTTGAGTACCTATAGAGTAGTATTGCATCCTTCATATCTCCGAAAATTCTTTAGTTTTATTATATTTATAAAATAAATATAGGCTGTACCGAGTCTTTCCGGAAAAACGGCTGGAGTGCCTGGAGGCCTATAGAGTGGGCGGAGCTAAATAATGACGAGCGCACACAAAGCGGTGACGTCCTCAAGCGTGGAGAAGAAAACATTACTCTAATAAACCATGTCTATCAATCAGATTCAACTAATACAGATATGATCCAGAATCAGATCCGGAGGCTGAAATAAGTTGAACAGGAGAAGCAACAACAGCAGGACGTCCGTCTCTGTGGTATGTACTGTATTTAGTGGCCTCTCAACATTTGTGACCCGTCACGGAAACCAGGGACACAAGTTGGCAGCTCTACTTTTGAGCAAAATGAGAAAGAAGCGTTTTTTGTTTTGTTTTTTTTAATATGATTTTTGCTTTTTTGCAGAATCTTTTAGTTGAAATCATAAAGAAGCCTCTCCGTGTTTGAGATGGCATTAATTGTATATATAAAAGTGTACATTTTGAGGTTGAATCGCCTTGTTTTATATGTGTGTATTTCCATACTGGCTTTTGTTATTGCCCCGCCCTCCAAGGGACGCGTGGCTAATTATTTATGCAGCGCACTGGCCGGCTATAGAGATGATCTGAGCGACAATGAAAGCAGCATAATAAGACTGAATAATACCCTAATCAGGGTTGCCATATTGGGCGGTTTCGCAATCTATTTTGCGGGCAAAAGTGGGTTTGGGCGGGTGGATAAAAATTGGGCTGGTTTTGGAACAGTGCGGAGGGTTTTTTGTAGCCAAAACACCGGCACTTCAGATCCTTCTTCCTGCGACCCTCTGTTCAACAGGCAGCAGTCTCACTCACTCACACACACACACACACTACAGCTCTGGCTTGGCTGACGTGCTTTGTCTAGAGATGGCCCACCGTGCACGAACGTTCTGCTTCTGCAAAGACTGACACATGTTGTCCAAATAATATGGTCAGCGTGATTTTCATGTAATGTTATTCATGCCTATGCATGTTTCATGTATTTTGAAATAATTGAAATGTTAAAGTGGGTTATTTTGTATATCCATATATCCACTCAAAAAAAACACTCATTGACCGCCTAAAAGTTGATCACATTATTTTCCGTGACAAGCTTATAGTTTAATAGCATAATAATCAGACTGCCTTTTCTTCTGGAATCAATAGAATGACTACGGACAGAGGCATAGAAAGTCTGTGTACTTTTTTGTTCATTAATTATTCTATTTCAGAATGAAAGATGTAATTTAAAAAAGGCTGCAGCTTGATTTTTTTGTTTAAAAGAAAAAAAAGCAGATATGGCTGTATTTTGTTTTCCAAATGTATTGTCATCAAATAATAGTATTAGAAGATTGGACGACATTTCCGAAATGTTTTTAATTTGTAGGCCTAATCATTATTTGTAAGTTTATTGTGTTTCATTTTACTGATCCTTTATCTGGAAATAATTGTACAAAAGAACATTTGTAAATTTACATTTTTTTATATGAATCTGTTCGTTTTTAGTTTATAAAAATGCAAAACGTAGCTAGTCTAATTTAAAAAACAAAAAATCCAAAAATAAGTTATTTTATTTTGTGCGCATATGGAATTTGTGTATAGCCTACATTTTGATATTAATTGTGTTATTCAAAGTAGTATTTAAAGATACAACAACCATTCCATTTAATTATTTTTTTTTTCCATGGTTAAAAACAAAAAATGAATGGACTGAAAAGTACCGTTGCATTCATTTCACTGAATGTTGTTTCTGAAATCAGATAGGCTAGTCGATACACGGGTAATTTTAAAGCTTGTAAATGATTTCAATGTATTTAAACGAGAAACAAGCAAAAAAAATGGGCAGGTTTTAGCCAACAGCACAGACATTTGAAGCAATTTTATTCACTGCCTGTTTCCAAAGCACGACCGTGAACCTTTATCGTTGGGACCACTCCGTCAAAAACACACTTCTTTGGTAACATTGTTGATTTCGTGACAGCAGTGACCGTGGAGATCCACTTTTCTGACACGACTGAAGCGTGATGTTGTGATGCTTCCCGTCATCTCTGCGTTGCACAGACGAATGGATCTACACCCATAGGAATAAAGTGGAGCGCGGCGCGACAGAAGTGTTGCACGGACGAGTGGATCTGCAGCTGAGAGCAGTTCTTTATGGGCGGCGTGCATCTAGTCACGCGCGCGTGCACCCTTCCGGGAGAAGAGCCCGTACGGCCCATACAAGGACCTTCCGCTCTATTAATGTCAAGCTGACCCATACTCGAAAAAAACTGAGAAACCGGAAGGAGTATTTATGACACAGAAATACTCCATCAAATGTCCAACTTAGTGTTTGAAACTTTGTCTATGTTTAGGATGGGAATCCAAGTCTTTAAAGGGTCATGAAACCTCAAAACACTTTTTTTGAGATGTAAACAGATATGTATAGGCTGTACATCATTGAAAACACTAAGGGTACTCATTAATGGTATTCATATGAGAAAATAGTTATTTTTGCATTTTTCAGAGCGATTTCTGTCTTCCGGTTTGAAAAGCTGAGTCGGAGCAACGTCACAAATGCTGACGTCAGCGTGTGCTTTCGGCCCGAGTATGGGGTGCTGGGGACATGCTGACGTCGACCGCTCCGAGCGATTCTCGATATATATTCATGACATAAAGCTAATTCAGTCCAATCCCTGCGCTGTAGTATGCATACAAGATAATTTAGTTAATATGCATGAGACAGTCACTTCTGTCATCATTATTGTAGAGATATGGTGGGGAAGTTTTGGAAGCAGCGTCTGGAAAAGTCACGGAGGAAAGCTAGGCGTTGTGCTGATACGAAGTAACGTAAGGGCGCTGAGCGAGCTGTAACCGGCGCCGTCTGTGGAAGCCTTTGCTACAAAGGCTCGGTAAAGTAAAATTCACCTGAGGAATCGCATGCCGATCCTGCAAGCGTTGACTATCTAATTTATGTCAGGAGTGCAAAATAACCGATCTGTAATCTGTAGGCTAATGAACAAAAGCCACGTCCTCTCCGTTTTATGCACTAAACCGCATGTGTTCGGGCTCTTAGTGAAACAGTGTGCTGCATATTTGGACAGATATAGATTTAGCTGCCGAGTGATAGACAGCGCGGATCGTCACGGCAACCCAGCGCGCGTCGCTCTGTGCTTCAGATGCGCGGTCGAGACTAGCCTCAAACACCTTCGCTTTTACCCCGATCTAGAATTACAAATCTCTGTCGCATCGCATGTTGGGTGGTTCACGTTCTCTTATCACGTCGGCACGTTGTTCATCTTGCCAAACAGCGTGCATATTTGGACAAATATAGTTTTATCATGTTTGCAAAACATTTCGTCATGCAGAATACATTTACTTTCATTTCTCACTGAATTATGCTGGTTTGAAGAGCTGAATGATTTGCGATCTCTGCTGCACGCCACTCATAGCTCTCTCAATCGCTATACTCATCCCTCATTTAATCTCACTGTGGTAGCCAACTGCTGCTGTTGGTATCGCTAATCTTAATGCACATAATGACACTCCCCTATTTATGCAAACCATTCCCTCTTTCCACACAATACCATCCCACCTTTTCACAGTCGACCACTCCCCTTTTAACAAGCCTTTTCAAATCGAAGGTGTGAAAAAAACACCGCCTCGGCAGGGGGGGTTTCATGACCCTTTAACAGTTTAAAAAGCTCAGTTTGCATGAAACAGCATTTCACCCCCCCCCCCCCTTTAATCCATGCTCCAGACCAAAAACAATCTGTAATTAAACAGCATCTCAGTTCCTTGGACTCAACCGTTCAGTTGAGCCTAAGAAACCTTGGTGTTCGGATCGACCAATCAATGTCTCTGGATGGTCATTCAGGCAGTTGATCAGAAACTGTTTTTATTATTTTAGAAATATCTCTAAACTGAGGACATTGTTGACCAAAGTTACAATGGTGTTGATTGTTCATGCTTTCATTTCTTTGCGTTTAGATTACTGTAATTCGCTTTTTACTTACTTTAACAAATCTTCTCTGAGAGTCATCCAAATGGAGATGACTCAAATGTAAAATGCTGCAGCCATCTGTGTGCGTGCGTCTAAACCATTCCCCCTTTAGAATATTTTTAAAAATATATTTAAAACGTCTGATCTGTGACAAGCAAGTATTGTTGGTGAATTTTATTTATTATTATTTAGTGATGAGTTTAGTCAAACATTATTCTTCCTGATACCGTTTGTTTTGCCTCTTTTGTTTTAAGCAATTATGTGTTTTGTTTACACTGTAATAATAACCACAACTTACCTAAAATTCCAAGTCAAATTGCCCAGCTAAAGGAAATACTGATCACCATAATGGTGACCAAACTATTTCTATAAAAAATTCAAATCTAAACCGGTTAATTCTCAATAAGAGCTTCTATAGACGTCTTTCAGGGTTGGAGCCAAACTCTGCAGGACAGCGGCTCACTAGGACCGAACCTAGAAAAACAATGGTATAATTGTACCCTAAGGACCAAATTGTGTACCTTTAAAGGTACATTTATTTGTTTTGTTCCCCAAAGAACAAAATTGTACCTCCACTGTACCTTTTTTCTGAGAGTGTGTATATTATAAATATTCTAAGTATAAATCACCATTTTTTTGTTCTTTACTGCAGCCTTGGCATCAGAGCCCATTGAAGTGGCAGCTCTAGGAAGACCTCTGTTTCCTGGTATGCTGTATGACTGCCGCAAGGATACCTTCATTCCAGGTGCTTTACCAACCTAAAATAAAATTATATAAATGAAGGTTTATGTCCCCTCTTCACCAAATGTTGGCTCACTAGTACTTGTGTTACAACACAATAAAACCTGCATTAATCTTCACCAGTACATTGCGTCCTCATACAGGACTGTTAAAGTCATTTCTCATTTCAGGTGTTACTCTGTGGGATAAGAAGTCACTGAGAGAAGATTTGGACAGCCGTGTACAGCACAAGACAGATTTTGACTTCAGTAGCTCTGACTCTCTCTCTAGTAAGGCCAGTCTTCTGGATGTAAGTGCTTCCCTGAAGGCCAGCTTCTTAGGAGGGCTGGTGGAGGTGGGAGGATCTGCCAAGTATCTGCGAGACACCAAATCCTCAAACCAACAGTCCAGAGTAACAATGCATTACAGTGAAACCTCCAGATTCGAACAGCTCACTATGACCCATCTGGGCCAGATCACCTACCCTCAGGTGTTTGACCAGAAAACTGCTACTCATGTGGTCACGGCTGTACTGTACGGAGCTCAGGCCTTCATGGTGTTTGATCGGAGATTTTCAGAAGAAGAACAAAAGCAGGAGATTGAGGGAAAACTGAATGTCATGGTCAAGAAGATCCCTCTGTTTTCTATTGAGGGACAAGGAGCTTTAGAAATGACAGATAGTGATAAGAAAATGGCTGATAGTGTTGATTGCAGATTTCATGGTGACTTCCACCTTCATCAGAACCCCACCACTTACACAGAGGCCGTAGATGTGTTCAAAAAGCTCCCCACTATCCTGAAGGAGAATCCACAGAATGCAGTTCCAATCAAAGTCTGGCTCTATCCTCTTTCTCTACTAGATTCAAGAGCTGCAAAGCTGGAGAGAGAAATCACCACACGTCTGGTTACCAACATTGAAGATATAATGGAGGGGCTGGGAGAAGTAGAGAGAACATACAACGACCTGTCTAGAAAAACACTGGTGAATGTTTTCAATGATATTAAAGAGAGGCTGCAGTCATTTCAGAGCTCATTCAGCATTTACAAGACAATGCTCCTGAAAGCAGTGGCCAGGGTCTTACCTGCTATACGAGGAGGAGAGATGGAGGAGAAGTCGCTAGAAGACATTCAGAAGATCCACTACAGCTCCCCTTTTAAAGCGGACAGGCTTAACCAGTGGTTAGATGGTGCAAAGTCTGAACTTGACCTCTTGAGTTCTCACACCAAGATGCTGGAGGGAATCCCAACTGAGGACTCGGATCGTCTCAACAACATCTTCTTTAATCTTAATATTGATGTTGTGGTGTGCTTGACCTTCACATCTCTGAAGTATGAAGACCTGTATATTTCAACCCTGAAGGAGTTTCTGGAATCTGACAAGTTTAAAGTGCTAGATGGGGAACAAACCATGGTTTCTGTTGCATCTGTTAGAAAGTGGTTCAATGATCCTGCTATCATCTCAAAGATGAGAGAGACCTTAATTCTTTTCAAAAGTTTTTCAGAGGCTAATAAAGATGAAAATAGATACAGATTCATTTTGTCGGCCATCTCCGATCCATCCAGTCCAGGCTCGTCCATTCGTCTGTATGAAAAAGGGCAGCTGACAGACACTCAGTTCCAGCCCGTGTCGAAGCCTCCGCCACCAGAAGCGAAGGAGACCCTGAAGCGCAGTGTGTCCCTGAAACTGCAGAAGTCCCCAACTGGAGAAACTGTGCAGTACAGAGTGGAGTACCGGCAGGTGAATGGGGAACAGTGGCATGTCATAAACACACCTGATGAAGTCTTTACCCTGAGTTTGGAGTTTGGAAAGCAGTACTTGATCCGCTACAGGGTAGTGGGTAAAGTGGGAGTGAGTGAGGCCAGTGACACTATCGGCCCCATACCGTCTCAGGGTAAGTGCCATATTCATATTCATATTCACATTCACATTTATTTATTTTTAATTTTTTAAAAAAAAAATCATCTTTATCTTTAAAAAAATATTTGCTTCATTCACACAATCAATGTTTGTATTGACAACCTTATTACCTAAAGGTGTGGCTTTTGTGTCAGAGCAATAATCAAAAACTCATTGGCCCTCATTTATCAATCTTGCGTAGAAACGGCCGTATATGTTGGCGTAAGATTATGCTTACACTCCTCTTACCGTCTGATTTATGAAGCTGTGCGCACCTCTGCAATCCAGGTGTACGCAATACCTGCCCTTGATAAATGCCACAGCTGAAAACGGATGTCATTAGAATAACACGCCCCTATATATTCAAGTCTTCGCCTCCCCCACGCCCTCATTTTACACCATGGACACACGGAAGACGGCAAAGAAGCGAAACTTCTCCGACGTGGAGATCGGGCACTGATTAGGACATAAGTCAATGGCCTGACTCCCTGATCAGTGCCCTGACTACTGAACTAGTGAGATGATTGAGACGAGCCCATAAAGAGACGATCACCAGAAAAGTGGAAAAAAACGAAACTGTTTTATTTGGGAGTTTAAAGAGTGGGATTAAAGGTGCTCACAAAAACAAAATATGGACCCAAATTATGAGTACTGTTAATAGTGTGGAGGTTGAGAAGTGCACTCCAACAGTTTAAATAGCTGTCTGGATGATAAATTACCATCACAATGCATTATTTTACAGCACATTTTGAAACAATTAGCATTTAATTTCGTATCACGGCACATGTATTGGGATGTAAGATATGATGATGATGTGATGTGGAGTACCATTCATTCACATTATTACATGGCTCTGTGAAATACTTGATTCTGATTGGTCAATCGTGCATTCCAGCGGTATGTTATTTCCAGATAACACCTGTTCATCCGGGTACTACAAGTTATCTTGACCGGTACTGCTTCTATGCTTAACGCTGGCACCATCTTGTGGCTGTTAAATACTTAAACAGCCGTGGGTTACAATGGAAGACTTCAAGGCGGGGTTCCTTTATAAAGTTTTAAATATGGATATTTTTTTCTTACACAAACGCATCGATTCGAATCAGAAGGCTCTATTAACCCATCGGAGCCGTGTGGAGCACGTTATTTGGCAGACAGCTGCATTTTTTTATGGACTTCAAAAACAGCTAACGTTACAACTACTGCTGGGATTAACGTTAGCCTGGACTTTTTAAATATAACTCCGATTGTATTTGTCTGAAAGAAGAATGTCATATACACCTATAATGACCTGAGGAGGAGTAAATCATTGCTTTCGTTTTAGGGTGAACTAACCCTTTCAGCATTAATTTTCAACATTTAGCAGCAATAGACAAAGGCTTAAGCCTTGTTTTTCTTTGCGGAAGCTTTGCGGAAGAAAATATTTAATCTCAAGACAATGTTTTGTGTCTAATTTAGTAGCCATGTGTCTAGTAGCCATGTAATTTTGTGTCTAATGGCCATGTAATAAGCGGGATAATGTCCACCTAGCCGGTTGTTATCGCAGAATAAACCCCTTCAGAGTGATGCTCCGCTTCGCGTCGGGGTCCTGATCACTCTGAAGGGGTTTATTCTGTGATAACAACTAGCTGGGTGGACATTATCCCTTACTTAATAATTGCATGACAATTTGTAAGATACTTATTATTATGAGGATGATGATGTCGCTTATTGTTATCAGTCTGAATTATTTTCAGTCCCAGAACCGTCAGGTAAAGCGCACAGACTCAACTGGAGGAATACATACAAATCAAATGCTTTGGTATAGTCACACAAATTAAACATTGAAGTCCATGTTCCACAAAAATAAACACTGAAGTTTATAATTACTATGTTGTTGTTGATGCTGGAAATTTGGTGTACGCACTTTTGATAAATAAGGGCCATTATGATTATCCTTTATGATTAATTATGAATATTTTAATCAGTTAAATAGATTAACTTGATGTGGCCACATTATAATCATTTACATTTACATTTATGCATTTAGCAGACGCTTTTATCCAAAGCGACTTACAACTCAGGAGAACAGGAAGTGATCCGTCAAGAAGAGGCAACGAAACACAAAAAGTGCCCTAAATACCAAGATTTGTACACTGCTCAGAGTAGCAAAGACCAGAAAAGGAAAGAAGAAAGGAGAAATAGAGGGGGAAAGAGTTTTTTATTTTATTTTTTATTTTTTAATGAAAGATTAAGTGCTCATGGAAGAGATGAGTTTTTACCTGTCTTTTGAATGAAGCGAGTGATTCTGTTGTGCGTATGGAGGACGGAAGATCGTTCCACCAACCAGGAACAATGAAAGAAAAAGTTCTAGAGAGGGATTTCATGCCTCTCTGTGATGGTACCACAAGCCTTCGCTCATTAGCTGAGCAAAGGCTTCTGGTGGGTGTGTTGACTCGTAGGAGTGAGTCGAAGGCTTCTGCTGGCTGTGTAGACTCGTAGGAGTGAGTCGAAGTATGCGGGTGCTGCGCTTGTGGAAGATCCATGAGCAAGAGTCAGAGCTTTGAATTTGATCCGGGCAGCGAGTGGTAGCCAATGCAGAGAGATGAATAGAGGTGTGACATGAGCCCTTTTGGGCTCATTGAATACAAGACGTGCCACAGCGTTCTGGATCATTTGCAGCGGTTTGATTGCACAAGATGGAAGTCCAGCCAGAAGCGCATTGCAATAGTCAAGTCTAGAAATGACCAGGGCTTGGACAAGAAGCTGTGTTGCATGCTCCGTAAGGAACGGTCTGATTTTCCTGATGTTGTGCAATGCAAACCTGCATGACCGCGCCGTCTTCGAGATGTGGTCTTTGAAGGACAGCTGGTCATCAAAGATTACTCCAAGATTTCTGACCGACCCTGAAGGAGTAATCAAAGATGAACCTAGCTGGATGGTAAAATCGTGTTGTATGGTGGGGTTAGCAGGGAAAACAAGCAGCTCAGTCTTTGCTAGATTGAGCTGCAGGTGATATTTTTTCATCCATGCCGAGATGTCCGCCAGACAGCTTGATATTCGGGCAGCTACTGTGGGATCATCTGGTTGAAATGAGAGGTAGAGCTGTGTGTCATCAGCATAGCAATGATATGAGAGACCATGTGCCTGAATGATGGGTCTCAGTGATGTAGTGTAAATGGAGAAGAGGAGAGGTCCAATCACTGAGCCCTGAGGAACCCCCGTGGTCAGTTGATGTGTTTTGGATACCTCTCCTCTCCAGGCAACCTTAAAAGACCTACCTGTGAGATAGGACTCAAACCAGTGGAGAGGAGTCCCTGTGATGCCCAGTGATGAGAGGGTGGACAGAAGAATCTGATGATTCACAGTGTCAAAGGCAGCAGACAGATCAAGGAGGATGAGGACTGATGATTTGGATGCAGCTTTAGCCAGCCGCAGGGCTTCAGTAACTGACAGTAATGCCGTCTCAGTTGAGTGGCCCTTTTTTTTTAAGCCTGCCTGGTTTACGTCCAGTTGATTAGACTGTGAGAGGAAAGATGAGACCTGGTTGAAAACAACTCTTTCAAGTGTTTTCGCAATGAATGGTAGGAGAGAAACAGGTCTGTAGTTCTCTACAAGTGATGTGTCTAATGTGGGTTTTTTAAGCAGTGGGGTTACCCGAGCCTGCTTGAATGTGGTGGGGAAGATGCCGGTGGAGATAGATGTGTTGATGATGTGTGTGAGTGCTGGTAAGAGTGTAGGGGAGATGGCTTGTAGGAGATGTGAGGGGATGGGATCTAGAGGGCAGGTATTGGGATGGCTGGAGAGGAGAAGCTTAGATACTTCATCCTTCATGAGTGTAGAGAAGGAGGAGAGAAGATGTTTGGGTGTGGATGTGGCTGATTCAGAAGTGTGTGTGTGTGTGTGGAGGTGTGAACTGACTGCTGATGAGTGTGGTTTTTTGTGTGAAAAAATTGGCAAGATCGTCTGCAGAAAGAGAGGTGGTGGGAGGTGGTGGAGGGGGACAGATGAGAGAGGTGAAAGTTCTGAAAAGTGTGCGAGAGTCTGAGGTGCTGTTGATTTTGTTGTGAAAATATGAGGATTTAGCTGTATGGACGTCCTGTGAGGAGGAAATGAGCAGAGATTGGTACTTACTCAGCTCAGATGTTTCGTTTGATTTGCGCCATTTTCTCTCTGCTGCCCTAAGTTTGGTCCGGTGTTCACGAAGAACATCAGATAACCAAGGGTTAGAGGGAGTAGCGCGAGCTGGCCTAGAAGACAGAGGGCAGATAGTATCTAGACAAGCGGTTAAAGTGGAACATAAAGTGTCTGTTGCAGTGTTGACATCCATAGAGGAGAATTGTGTGGGTGACGGAAGAGAGGATGACACAACGGAGGAGAGGTGAGAGGGAGAAAGAGAACGCAGGTTTCGTCTGAAACTAACTGGTAGAGGAGGTGGAAGCATATGAGTAGTGAGATGTAGATTAAATGTGATGAAGTAATGATCAGAGAAGTGTAAGGGTTTGACCAAAGTGTTTTCTGTAGTGCAGTTGTGTATGTAGATGAGGTCAAGTTGGTTGCCAGATTTGTGTGTGTGTGAGGTAGTAAGAAGTTTGAGATCGAATGAGGATAGAAGGGAGTGAAAATCTGTAGCATACGGTTTGTCCAGGTGGATGTTGAAATCACCAAGGATTACAAGTGGGCTGCCATCCTCAGGGAATGAGGATAGCAGCACATCTAGTTCCTCAACAAAGGTGCCCAATTGACCTGGAGGGCGGTAAATGACTACAAGATGGATTTTAGCAGGAGCTGTAACTGTAATAGCATGGTATTCAAATGAGTTGTTATTACAGAGAGAGGTGTGGGTTGAGTATTTCCAATTGTTTGTGATAAGGAAACCTGTGCCTCCACCTCTGCCAGTGTGGCGAGGGGTGTGTGAGAAGGAGAAATTGTTAGAGAGAGCAGCAGGAGTTGCTGAGTCTTCTGGACGGATCCAGGTCTCAGTCAAGGCCAAGATATTCAGATTGGAATGAGTGGCGAAGGCTGGAATGAAGTCAGCTTTGTTTACAGCTGACTGACAATTCCATAGACCCAGAGAAAAGGAGGGAAGGATATTAGTAGAGGAAGGAATAGGACGCAGATTAGCAGTGTTGCGCTGCCGTCTGCGTCTGATAGTGGAGCGAGGGGTAGAAATAGTGGGTATGTATTGAAAGCACATTGTGAAAAGAGAGAGAAGGAGAAAGAGGATAGAGAAATAAATAAATACTTAAGTGCGTTCTCGGTGTTCGTTCTATGGTGGAGTCGATCGTAGGTCGAGTCGAAAAAGATGTCTTTACACTTATCGGTCTTCACACGAGGCGGCTGAACACGAGGGCTGAACGCTCCCGTTGACACTACCGCGACAGCGCTGACACGCTTATTAAATACACACTGATCACTGCTTGAGTGAGAACAGCTGTGGACGCTTTTATAATTATCCCAAAGATTAATCAACGCAACGGTCTGCCAACGACTCAAATCGAAACCAAACTATCACTCACTACCTGTGCTAAAAGCCACCAATTATTATTTAATAACGGCTGGTGATTGCGTACAGCGCGCTTCAAACTGCCCTGGTTAAAGTGCAATTTGTGAGTAGCTCCCGGAACAAAGTTATGAATAAAAAGAATAAGTGCAGAAACGAAATGTATCTTCCTTCGAGTAATTAATACACCAAGCACTACAGCAAATACAGACTATTTCGGATAGACTTACTTGCGATTCGAGCTCCTTCTCTGACCGACGCGCTTCTCCTAATGGCCGGCTAACTTGCTCGGCTTTAAATATAATGCGTTCGATTTATATAGCGCTTTTCAAGGCACTCAAAGCGCTTTACATTGAAGGGGGGAATCTCCTCAACCACCACCAATGTGCAGCATCCACCTGGATGATGCGACGGCAGCCATATTGCGCCAGAACGCTCACCACACACCAGCTGATTGGTGGAGAGGAGACAAATATACAGTCCGCCCTTATAATTATCCCAAAGATTAATCAACGCAACGGTCTGCCAACGACTCAAATCAATACTCAATCAATCAGTTCATCCTATGAACGTTCAGCATTGATTATTAATTAATTCTAAGAAAAGGATTAGAATTAAGTGCTCAGAATGCACAACAAGATCGATCATTTAAGTCACTTATATTCAACACATCAATTTATTTGCAGCGGGGAGTCATAATGGATAAGATCAAACAGACATACAACATACATACACAAAACATACATTGCAAGAGGCAAAGTCAGTTAGAAGAACTGGGTCAGAACAGATGGATAAAGTTATCCAAAGAGTCTAACCGGTGAGAACCATCTCTGATAAGCTCATTTGTCGGAGCAAAGGAGTTTACGGTCTTACTAGCTACCAATTTGTACTTCTTAATATATTACTTGCATTTGCCCGAGATGGCGTCCAGAGATATAGTCGTAGGAGAAAGTGTTGATGGGTTCCGTCTGATCGTTTTGCAGTTGTGAATGTTTCCTTCCATGTTATGCGAAGGACGAAGAACTTGCATAGTTGCTTTGACTCCGTCGAGGTTGAGGAAGTTGCACATAGCATGAGGTGTTTGGGCCTCTTGGCCCATGGCCGCATGGTGGAGTCGGGTTTCCTGTACCACACACGCAGGTTCTCTGTGTGTTAGCTCACAATTCTTGGTGGCCTGTCGGGTGGAAGCCCACAGGCCCAGCGTGTGTCGTAGGTGCCAGGAAAAAGAGAAGAGAGTGAGGGAATCCGAGCGTTTCTCTTTTAAGGTTTAGGAGTAGTCACACCCTTCTGAGGTGTCACCCTTCCATCTCTGGAATCTCCAGAGGAATTTCCCTTGGAAATCCCAACAATCTCATTGGTCAAGTCTACCAATGAGATTGTTGGGATTTCCAAGGGAAATTCCTCTGGAGATTTTAGGGCTCTTTGTTTCAAGCATGAATCAATGGGTCTGTCTGTGCCCATTTATACTCTAATCAATGCAACAAACACATGCTGCATCCTCTGAATAAGGAACCTACATGAAAGTGTAAGACGTGAAACAAGCTTTATTCTGATAGGAGACAAGGCATATGAGATTACATGTGAAATAGTAAGTTGTTCATAAGACACATAGATGCATAGATTAAATAAAATACAATGAACACTTCACAATTACAGTTATATGCATACATACAATGTCACATGTTCATATAGACGGTTCGTCTAAACTTGCAAAAGCATGTTTTTTACAAGCTTTGTATCTTAACTATGGCCTTTCCCATGTGGAACATTTTTTGGGGCCATAAAACGTCATCAGTTGGTATTCAGGGTAACTGAGGATCTTTCTCTGTTGTGTTTGGTGTAGGTCTAATATGAATCACAAAGCATTTAAAACATATTGGTTAAATGTAAAAGGCGATTATGTGTCTGACTATTATGTGCCGCAGTCGCTACACTTCCATGAACAATAAAGCAACATTGTGTGAATCCATGAACACAAATAAATCATTACTTCAATGTAACGTATCCTTAAACAAGAGATATCAACCAAAAATAATACATTCAGTTAATCAAACAGTTAACATGAGCTGAAGTACCTAAATCAACTGACACTGGCTGATTGCCAGAGCAAGTCTCACAGACACAACTTCAAAATTCAAGTGACAATGGGCCTTTTTAACATTATCAAACCCTCAATAGTACTTCTGTCAGGATTTGGGCTCTGGAAACAGCAGAGACATTTCTCTAAATATATTCAGTGTTGGATGATTTCTACATGTGTTAGCAATGGATGCATTTCTCTTGGCATGATAATCACACTCTTTCTGTCTGTTGATTTCCACAGACACTGATCCCGAGACCAGGAGCGACTTCCTACACTGTAAGTCAATAAGAACACAAGCAAATAAACTCCTGAGTGTGTTCATGTTCTTCCTGTAGAAGGGGAAAGAAAACGTGACATGAGTTGATCCTGTAAATGATGATTAAACTGAACGGAGACTGCTGATATATTGAACATGAAGAGTTCAGCTACATTAGAAGATCAGATGAATAATTCCTGATTGTGATGTGTTTTCTCTTCATCAGATTCCCTTCTGCTCAATCCAGACCTGGACACAGTGCATAGAAACCTCCGTTTCTCTAGGGACCAAAGAGAGATTACTCACACTAACACAGAGAATCCATATCCATATCACCCTGACAGATTTGATTATTATTCTCAGCTGTTGTATAAAGAGATTGTGAGTGGACGCTCTTACTGGGAGGTTGAGTGGAATGGAAATTATGTGTTTATAGCAGTGTCATATAAGAGCATCAGCAGGAAGGGAGGGAGTGATGAGTGTGCAGTTGGATGTAATGATCAGTCCTGGAGTTTGGTTTGCTATCCTGACAAATACTCATTCTGGCACAATAAAGTAAAGACTGTTCTCCCTGTAAAGCCCATCAGCAATAGAGATAATAGAGTAGGAGTGTATGTGAATCCCAGTGCAGGAACTCTGTCCTTCTACAGCATCTCTGGAGACTCAATGATCCTCATCCACTCAGTAAAGACCACATTCACTCAGCCGATCTATCCTGGGTTTAGGATTGATTCTGGATCATCTGTGAAACTGCTTTGATAAATCAGAATAGACTGATGAGAGATTCTACCCATAATGCTTAACCGTGGGATGTTATAGAGTCTCTTCATTACATTAATACTACAGTGAACTTCTGTCACTGAAACGTGTGTGTGTAATAAATCCACATATAGACAATATGTACTGTGTGTGTGTGCTTTTCTCAGTGTATCTGTTTGTGTTGATGGAGATCAGCTTCATTTAGTTTTATTGTTTTAAATCCAATCTATGTATGTAGAATTGTGATTTAAACATAGTTTAAACCAAGTGTATTTTAGAAGTTCAAGCACTAAAGCTGCTGCAACATTAGAGTGTTTGTGCTGTTTTGTCTGTTATTATTTTCAATAAATACATAAAACTGATCAAATCCCTGTGAAGACATAAAAAGGTCAGGCGTCACATTATGTGTTGATCTGTATCTGCTAATCGAACCTGATGAATCCTGATGCACACAGATGTCAGGCATCATTAAACACAAGCATCACATGAAACTCCAGAAAATCCGTCCAGAAACTCATCCTCTCCCAATATTAGCGAACCATAAAACGAATCAATGGCGCCCAAACGGCCCGAGACAACATCTCCCCTCTTTCACCTGCTTTATCTCAAAACCAGCACAAGGACAAGATAGGGCAGGTGACGTGGTCCCTCTTTGTTCCACAAACGTAAGAGCGGGCATAACCACACAAAGAATGGGACTTCTTTATTACCCCAGACATAAATTTAAAGGTGCCCTAGAATGATCTGAAACAATATGTTAAACTGTTCTCTGATATCTACATAGAGGGTATGTGGCTTATTTAAGGGCAAAAATTGTCCAGATCCAGTTTTACAGGTCCATTTACAACCCTATAAATTGTCCCTAGGATGTAATGCTCTGTTTTTGCCTTATTTGGAAGAGTCATGAATATTAATGTTGAGCTCTGCTCTGATTGGCTTATTTCAGCAGCTCACAGCAGTTCAGCGAAGCGGCTCGTGAGTCCTGACCGTCCTGACACAACACAGAATTTCAGATCATCCGCGCACGAGAAAGAGCTTGCATTCGTGCGGTTGCCAGATTTCAGTAATTAATTCCCCCAAACAGAGCTTTTCTGTGAAAAAAAAACTGCATGATATCCTGTGTTTATACCTAAACATGTCCAATCTGACAACCATATGCACGCGAGCTCTCTCGCGCGTGCGCCGGTGAACTGAAAACACCAATAAACTAGTAAGCTGCATTTTATCAATCTCCATTTGAGATGTTTTGCTAAAGCCTAGTTCACACTCCCGATTTTTGCCCCAATTTTGAGTCGGTGACAGGTTTTGCGAAATCGCCGACAAATGCCCGAGATCATCGGCAAATCGTGCTCGTGCACACCAGTGACAATCACGCAGTGTGAATAATCAAAGACGCGATAAGAGAGAATCGCAGACGAGTTGCTGATGCCCGCGAGATATTTGGCATGCTAAATATCTGGACCTGTCGGCGATTTATAATCCTGCTGTGTGAAATTATTTCTGACTGAAAATTACACCGACAGCCAATGAGAGAGTGAGATACAGGGCAGCAGGAGGTTCAGGGAGGCGTTATAGAGCAGAATATCAGTATTTTAATAGATATATTTACAATTCTATCAAACAGAAACAAAGGCCAAACATTTGCACATCCAGCCACAGCAGCAGCAGCACATTACAAAATAGTTTATTTACCCCAAACTGTCTTTGCAGAACACAATCCTGGCTCCCTCTGTCTCTCCAACAATTTCCTCCGCCATAATCCTTTTTCGTTTTCTCCACAAATCAGCGCACATACAGTTTGAAGCAAACTTTGTGCAGTTGATCATTTTTAATAACAATTCCAAGTCTCGCGCGAGAACTTCGGTCTGACGCACGTGTGATCTCGCGTTGTTTACGTGTCACATCGCTCGTGTGTTTGGGAAACTTTGTTTGCGCACCGGAGAGAGAGAGTTGTCAGCAATTCTTCCTCTTGTTCAGTCATGCAGTGTGAACTCCTCTGTCGTCAAACCATCGTGCAGTGTGAACACAGCAGTGACTGAATGATACCCCAGATAGTCATGCAGTGTGAAAAGAGCAGTGACCCGACGAGTCTGAAAATCGTGCAGTCTGAACTAGGCTTTAAAGTGTGTCGTTCAGCCTACAGTTTAGACTTGTCTTTTTTCGTCAAGGATATTGCATGTTTATATAACGTTAGTCACAATGTAGGCTAACGTTACGCCGTGACTGTGATGTAGCCTAATCTGAAATACAAATAGGCAAAAACATCATAGGAAACACCATACTTCAGTTCTCAAAAATATAAATATATAACTTATATTTTTACAAAATGAATAGCCTTGTCAAATGACTATCGTTTTAACTTATATGGTGGAAAAGGAGACGTTTGCTAGAAGGATCGAGTGAACAATCTATTGTTACTGTACTAGCATCTCGCGTTATCTAGACAATGCTGCCTCTCTAAGAAACTTTTAATTTAATCAGAAATTGTTTAAACAGTCAATAAGTGGATAAATCACTACTTACTGCTTGCAGGAATACAGTCGCCCCTTTCTTCAGTTTAAGGCACTGAGCGAAGCTTGCTTGAAATGGGCCGAACAAACAAATGATTTTGAAATAAATTGTTGTGGTATCCGATTATAGTAAACCTCAACATGACTGTTGCCATATGAAAAGTCCTCACGTCCCCTGCACAGCCTGAACATGACATATGTGTCATGAGAGCTCAGCTGCCGTTTTTGCTATCCTCGAGTGTCTTGGGCTACCTGCAGTCCCGATGATTCGGCTCCGTCAGTTCCTCCTGACAATGAACATGTTCTGACTGGTTCGGACATATGCAAATGTTGGGGGTGTGCATATTAATGATCCCCAACGCTTGCGTCACAGTTGGGTTTATGTTGAGAAGCACTTTTTTTCCGTGGTGTTTTTGATTCACGAGATTTACATATGAAGTAGAAGGCAATGGTGTCTGAGACTCACAGTATGTGATGTCCATGTACTGAACTCTTATTATTTCACTATGGCAGGGTTAATTCAATTTTTCATTTTAGGGCACCTTTAAAACCTTATCGGGGAAAAAGTTGCTAAAAGCTTATCGTCGGCTCATAATCAACAGACATTAGAAGACATCTGTTCTTTGCCCTCCTTCCTCAACCCGTGCATTCCAAAGGCTCTTTGAACATCACGCAAAGACCTCACATCAATGCAGACACAAGGACTAAAATTACACCTCAGATTCAATAATATGAATTAACCCCCAATCGGAACTTGGCGTGTACTATATGTATTATGGATGTCTATATAACCTATGGTGTTTTTTTAACGTGGCAAACATTTATTGCTACCTATTTGTGCATGTTTCATTTTCTTAGTTATAACAAGTAACCACCAAACAATGCCTTAAACATGCACCAATGTATTATGTGTATTTTTATGTAACCTGTGAAGTTTGCTGCAAGACAGACAGTTACCACATGTGAATTTTGATGATCTCCTACTCCAATCATGGGAAAGGTATGGTGTCGGATATTGGTGTGATGGATAAATGATTTTCATCATTTTGATGCAAGGTAAATTTGTGTAAATATAATATATAAATGTATATTTAAAATATATAAATGTAACATGATTATTATTAGTGATGTTTTTACTAACATAATTTTAGGAGGAGCATGTGCAGATAATTAAACCTAATTAAACACAAGTGGAGCTCATCAAGCTAATCAACGATAAGAGATGTGTTTATACAGCAGATTTACCTTCTTTTGTTGTCTATTTTAATTTTAGCATGAATGGCTTTTCTGGCAGGTCGCCTCGCCCGCCATCTCGTGCATTATAGCTTAAAGCTGCGGTCCGTAACTTTTTGCACTCTAGTGGTTAATAAACAGAACTGCACGTGTCTTGCGGAAGAACATTGCAGCCGGATCTACTTCTGTCTGTTTATGTCTATGGTGGATCACGCAGGGACTGTGCTCCTCCGCAGCGGATCCTACCAGTCTGGCCTGAAATAGTCCTAATATAAACACTTATTATAAGTGTACCATAAAGATTCAGGGTAAGACAAAAACACAGTTTGGAAAATGGATTCATGTTGTATATTCTCATTATATAATTTTTTGTAAATCTTGAACACAAAAAAAGCTACGGACAGCACATTTAAACAGCTCGAAGCAATTCAATGCTAAAATCTTTTCCTTACAGATTCCTAAGACATTTTGGCCGCTTCCATCAGCATTCACAGTCAAATCAATTCTCCTTTTCCTGAACTGTTTGCTACCATTCACAATTGCGACTCTATCTTCTAAAATCTAATCGTTGTTCTAAGGTACAGCGAGTTGTCAACCACAAAAGCGCTTGGAGAGCGTAAAAAGTGCACACCGCAGACGTGCAACAGGGGAATCTACAACAGAAATAGAAAAAAAATTATCTTAAATCATTTGTTACAGGCACACATCAATCTTTCTTGCGACCTTGCCGCCTATACATACTACAGAGTGATAGATAATTTTCACACGCGAGAATTGCGTTTATCATGGACCCGCACAAGGTTGCGTGATGATGAACTATAAGTATATCGTTTTTGCTGGTAAAGCTAAATCACTAAAAAGATGCCAGTACAAAAGGGCATATAACACCAAACGATCAGCCACTAGTTAGAACGAGCTGATAATGTGAGCTTCACGTTTCAGATTCTGAGCGTTCTACGCCAAACTTTTCATCCATGAACCTGACATTCATCTTTCCCTTGTTTGTTTCTCGTCTGATTAGAGAAAATGTTATAGTGTTTGGACAAAGATCATGTCTAACTCAGCATTGTGCAATCAAACGAGATGATATATTAAAGCATGTTTGGAAAGATTGTTTTACTATACTGATGTTACTGCTGGCTGGAAATGTTAAGCCAAACCTAGGACCCGAGCTTGAAGGTTTATACAAACCAGGAGATTTTGCTAATAGATCTGGCTTGAAAATGTTACAATTAAATATCCGTAGTCTAGTGCCAAAGATAGATTTTGTTAGGATAAGCAAGGTTAAATAGTGCACATAAGAGCCAAAGGCAAATTCCAAAAAGACTGGCCGAGATGAAGCTGTTCTCTAAATGCCCAGGAACTTTAAGTCAGAAAGAGAATATTTTGCAAACTAAAAATAGCACAAAACTGGTGACGTGTAATCTTGTCTCCTAATGACACTCATATGCTCTTTAATTCTAGTGCACAATGCACATTAGTTTTATTCCAGTGTACAGAACGGAACATATAATTATGTATATAATGTATAGTTTTAGATGTAATCAGTTGTTTAATTTTGTAGTTTTTACCCAAAATTGGGTTTGTAAAAGATTTACATTTTATATAATGAAAAAAAGCAGTAAAAACTTTGTAGGGATAAAGGTATCTGCATGCACCGATTTGTCTCTTAGATTTGGGATCAGTAAACAGACCTGACAGTTCACAATCACTTCGTATTATATGCTAGTGGTTATTGATTACCATTTTTATTTATGAACTCGAAGAGCTAAATGTAAATCAAATTGGTGTTGTCTTAAAAATAATGAACTTTATCTAGTGCAGTGTCTAATCACATGGTTTGGATATCCCTGTGATCTAAATACACTGTATAAAATTAAAGTCTGGGCATTAACTTCAAAATCATCCTCATTAGAGCAGATGTGATTGTCTCATGAATTTACTATACGGTAGACCACGGTGAGCACTCTTGGCATGTAAAAGGCTATTTTTAGCCGTTTCTTTTCTGTACACTGTCCCACATGGATTATAGTAGCCCACATGATAAGTACACAATAGATGGTCTAAGGCAATTCATGTAAAAGGCAAACATTTCAAAGTCACTGGCAGAACCTTTATAAAATAACAATCATCAATGCATCTTTTGAACAAGACCACATGTTCACAATAGGATTATTATTATTGGTCTTCTAAATAACCAAGGCCACAGCAGTTCTGAGCTCTACCCAAAAGGCCACAGCAGTTCTGAGCTCCACCCAAAAGGCCACAGCAGTTCTGAGCTCCACCCAAAAGGCCACAGCAGTTCTGAGCTCCACCCAAAAGGCCACAGTGCTCCACAGCTCCACCCAAAAGGCCACAGAGCTCCACAGCTCCACCCAAAAGGCCACAGCGCTCCACAGGTCCACCCAAAAGGCCACAGCGCTCTACAGCTCCACCCAAAAGGCCACAGTGCTCCACAGCTCCACCCAAAAGGCTACAGTAGTACACAGCTCCACCCAAAAGGCCACAGTGCTCCACAGCTCCATCCAAAAGGCCACAGCGCTCCACAGCTCCACCCAAAAGGCCACAGCAGTTCTGAGCTCCACCCAAAAGGCCACAGCGCTCCACAGCTCCACCCAAAAGGCCACAGCGCTCCACAGCTCCACCCAAAAGGCCACAGCGCTCCACAGGTCCACCCAAAAGGTCACAGCGCTCCAAAGCTCCACCCAAAAGGCCACAGCACTCTACAGCTCCACCCAAAAGGCCACAGCACTCTACAGCTCCACCCAAAATGCCACAGCGCTTCACAGCTCCACCCAAAAGGCCAGAGGGCTTCACAGCTCCACCCAAAAGGCCACAGCGCTCCACAGCTCCACCCAAAAGGCCACAGCGCTCCACAGCTCCACCCAAAAGGCCACAGTGCTCCACAGGTCCACCCAAAAGGTCACAGCGCTCCAAAGCTCCACCCAAAAGGCCACAGCACTCTACAGCTCCACCCAAAAGGCCACAGTGCTCCACAGGTCCACCCAAAAGGCCACAGCACTCCACAGGTCCACCCAAAAGGCCACAGTGCATCACAGGTCCACCCAAAAGGTCAAAATCACAATTTTACTAGATGCATTATGCAATGGTGTAACTTTACTCAAAACTCAGGAGCTGATACTTTTCTAAAATTGAACAATGGTGACATGAATGTAGTTTCCTATCAAAAACCTTAATTGTTTTTTGTAGAGTTGATCAATGAATTTTAGTGCAGTAACACAAGCAAACGACAACTGTGAAACAGAATTTGATTTACAAAAGAATCATACAATGGAGGTAGGATTTAGCAGCCTCTGTTGTAATAAAAGGCCTAATTTGTTTGAAAATGTGTAGATTAAATTTGATAGTTTTGGCTACCGTATATTTTTTGAAAGTGAAGTTTGGAGTTGCCAACTCCAATTCCTCTCCTCCCAGAAGATTTCATTTTCGCTGGTAATTGTTTTTTGGGTGTCTCACAGTCAGATTTTACAGTATATGATTTTTTTGTTGAAAGCTAAACAAGTCTGTTGATCGTTTAAGGTTTTTAAAAGAGTTTTATTATCTCTGTTTATATTAAAATCACCTATAATTATTTATTTGTTTGGTCACAGGAGTTATTTTTTACTGCAGCAGCCATATAATTCACCAGCAGCCGTATCACCCTGTAGCCCAAGACTGGTTTTCCACTGAAGCTAAGCAGGGCTGAGACTGGTCAATACCTGGATGGGAGACCAACTGGAAAATGTAGACTTCTGCTGGTAGAGGTGTTAGTGAGGGCAGCAGGGGGCGCTCACCCTGTGGTCTGTGTGGGTCCTAACGCCCCAGTATAGTGATGATGTTAGTGAAGCCAGCAGGGGGCGCTCACCCTGTGGTCTGTGTGGGTCCTAACACCCCAGTATAGTGATGGTGTTAGTGAGGCCAGCAGGAGGCGCTCACCCTGTGGTTTGTGTGGGTCATAACGCCCCAGTATAGTGATGGTGTTAGTGAGGCCAGCAGGGGGCGCTCACCCTGTGGTCTGTGTGGGTCCTAACGCCCCAGTATAGTGATGGTGTTAGTGAGGCCAGCAGGAGGCGCTCACCCTGGAGTCTGTGTGGGTCCTAACACCCCAGTATAGTGATGGTGTTAGTGAGGCCAGCAGGGGGCGCTCACCCTGTGGTCTGTTTGGGTCCTAACACCCCAGTATAGTGATGGTGTTAGTGAGGCCAGCAGGGGGCGCTCACCCTGAGGTCGGTGTGGGTCCTAACACCCCAGTATAGTGATGGTGTTAGTTAGGCCAGCAGGGGGCGCTCACCCTGTGGTCTGTGTGGGTCATAACGCCCCAGTATAGTGATGGTGTTAGTGAGGTCAGCAGGGGGCGCTCACCCTGTGGTCTGTGTGGGTCCTAACGCCCCAGTATAGTGATGGTGTTAGTGAGGCCAGCAGGGGGCGCTCACCCTGTGGTCTGTGTGGGTCCTAACGCCCCAGTATAGTGATGGTGTTAGTGAGGGCAGCAGGGGGCGCTCACCCTGTGGTCTGTGTGGGTCCTAACGCCCCAGTAAAGTGATGATGTTAGTGAAGCCAGCAGGGGGCGCTCACCCTGTGGTCTGTGTGGGTCCTAACACCCCAGTATAGTGATGGTGTTAGTGAGGCCAGCAGGAGGCGCTCACCCTGTGGTTTGTGTGGGTCATAACGCCCCAGTATAGTGATGGTGTTAGTGAGGCCAGCAGGGGGCGCTCACCCTGTGGTCTGTGTGGGTCCTAACGCCCCAGTATAGTGATGGTGTTAGTGAGGCCAGCAGGGGGCGCTCACCCTGTGGTCTGTGTGGGTCCTAACGCCCCAGTATAGTGATGGTGTTAGTGAGGCCAGCAGGAGGCGCTCACCCTGGGGTCTGTGTGGGTCCTAACACCCCAGTATAGTGATGGTGTTAGTGAGGCCAGCAGGGGGCGCTCACCCTGTGGTCTGTTTGGGTCCTAACACCCCAGTATAGTGATGGTGTTAGTGAGGCCAGCAGGGGGCGCTCACCCTGAGGTCTGTGTGGGTCCTAACACCCCAGTATAGTGATGGTGTTAGTGAGGCCAGCAGGGGGCGCTCACCCTGTGGTCTGTGTGGGTCATAACGCCCCAGTATAGTGATGGTGTTAGTGAGGCCAGCAGGGGGCGCTCACCCTGTGGTCTGTGTGGGTCCTAACGCCCCAGTATAGTGATGGTGTTAGTGAGGCCAGCAGGGAGTGCTCACCCTGTGGTCTGTGTGGGTCCTAACACCCCAGTATAGTGATGGTGTTAGTGAGGCCAGCAGGGGGCACTCACCCTGTGGTCTGTTTGGGTCCTAACACCCCAGTATAGTGATGGTGTTAGTGAGGCCAGCAGGGGGCGCTCACCCTGAGGTCTGTGTGGGTCCTAACGCCCCAGTATAGTGATGGTGTTAGTGAGGCCAGCAGGGGGCGCTCACCCTGTGGTCTGTGTGGGTCCTAACGCCCAGTATAGTGATGGTGTTAGTGAGGCCAGCAGGGGGCGCTCACCCTGTGGTCTGTGTGGGTCCTAACGCCCCAGTATAGTGATGGTGTTAGTGAGGCCAGCAGGGGGCGCTCACCCTGTGGTCTGTGTGGGTCCTAACGCCCAGTATAGTGATGGTGTTAGTGAGGCCAGCAGGGGGCGCTCACCCTGTGGTCTGTGTGGGTCCTAACGCCCCAGTATAGTGATGGTGTTAGTGAGGCCAGCAGGGGGCGCTCACCCTGTGGTCTTTGTGGGTCCTAACGCCCCAGTATAGTGATGGTGTTAGTGAGGCCAGCAGGGGGCGCTCACCCTGAGGTCTGTGTGGGTCCTAACACCCCTGTATACTGATGGGGACACTGTTTTGTCAAAGAGCACCGTCCTTATAGCCTAGAAATCTAGACGCACCCTAGCGGCAGCAAATTTAATTTGCCCGCAAGTGTGGTCTAGCAACTCACAATTCCTATCTGAGCTGTATTCCTCAGAATCTGGACGGCCCAATCACATCGTGTAGGTAGGCTATAGAGTCGGCAGGCAGGGCCATAATGACGACGGCCGAGTTGCGTTTGCGTGCTTCTAGTAACACAGTCTTCTAGTAAACACAGAAACTGGCGAACGGCGGCGGTCTTTCGAATCAGCTCTGCCCGCGCCTCCGGAAGACTTGGAGTTAAGCTTTCCTCTGAGAAAAGAACAAAGAGCGGCACTGAAGTCATTCTTAAAAAGGGAAGATGTGTTCGGAGTTTAGCCGACCGGATACGTCGAATGTTTAATCAGTCAGCGAGCTCCCCTTCACCGCCGTTGCTCCGGTTGGTGTACCGCTATCCTATCGCGTGCAGAGGGAGTTTGAAAGACAACCGTTTATCCGCCCCTCGGACTGAGCCCTGTCTATGGTGAGTTTCCAGACCAAACATCTTGATGTGGGTCTGGCTTGTCAGGCTACCGTCCTTCGGGTGAGACGTTAAACCGAGGTCATTAAAATCCCATGGCACTTCTCGCGAATGGTAGGTGTGTAACCCCGGTGTCTAGGCCAAATTCCCTCGTTTTGCCATTATCAATTATGGCGTCCTAATAATTCCCATCCACTGAATTGGCTCTATCACTCTCTCTCCTCTCCACCTATCGCTTGTGTGTGGTGTGTGTGTGTGTGTGGTGAGCGCACTGGCGCTGTTGTACTGTGGCTGCCATTGCATCATCCAAGTGGATGCTGCACACTGGTGGTGGTTGAGGACAGACCCCTGTCATGAGTGTAAAGAGCTTTGGGTGTACAGTAGTACTTATGAAAGCCCATTCATTCATTCTGGAGCATATTTTTTAGCTGGTCATAAAAATGTACCTTCAGGTATGGGTGTCAATATAGGCAGATTAAAATTAAAGACATTTCATTTGATAGAGTGATTTACTATCTGACTAACCCTAACACAATCAAATGGAATATCAGTAGACCATTCAAGCTGCCTACAGGTTCGAGTCAAGTCTGGAGTCTTCATCACTGGAGTCCGAGTCGTGTTACGAACTTTTAAAGGTCTAGGGTCAGCACGTAACATTTAGATATTGATATTGCTTTAGTGGAGCGGGCAGCAGAAGAGACCAGACAAAGAAATTGATATTGCCAATTGATTTATTAATTCTAAAAGCCGAAGCCACTAATCAGTGTGTATGCGCTATAATACAATGTATTAAATGGAATATAAAGAAGAAATACAATAAACTAATGGGGAAAAAGGAACGTGGTGGCGCCAAATTAAAGAAAAGAATAAAACAAAAAGAGTTCCTAAACTAAATTCCCCAAAAACCCTCTAACCTTCTAACCAAAGAAAAATGTGGAAAGAAAAACCGAAATCTTCAGCGTATCCGACGCCATAACTAAACCTACACTAAATAAGAACAAATAAATACAAAGAGGGCGCTCACCTCTTACCTGGTGTGTTTAACATTTGATAACTGCGGGCAAGATGTACATCACGCGACCTGATTACCTGTTCTCTATTTCCCACAGAAAGTAGGCTACTAAAATAACTCTTAACTCTCAACATTTCACAGTACAGAATCAAGTGTGGAATTAACACAAGATAACAAGAGGTTCAAACTGACACGCCAACTGAAACAATTGGCACGCACACACACTGCCTAATCAGGACACGCTGGGAGAATTTATTCACCAGGGCGGCACTTGATTGGCTGCAGTGATGGCACCTTGATGAAGAGTGACAGTCGCTTCCTCCAATCAGCAGAGACCTAAGAGCAAGACAGCACAACCACAGAGAAGAAAAGGCAAACAAAACATCCAATACACTCGCAGCCCGTAACAGTCGAGTCTGGAGTCTTTATCACTGGAGTCCGAGTCAAGTCTGGAGTCTTCATCACTGGAGTCTGAGTCGAGTCTGGAGTCTTTATCACTGGAGTCTGAGTCGAGTCTGGAGTCTCCATCACTGGAGTCCGAATCGAGTCTCTGAAGTCTGAGTCAAGTCTGAAGTCTTTATCACTGGAGTCCGAGTCAAGTCTGAAGTCTTTATCACTGAAGTCCGAGTCAAGTCTGGAGTCTTCATCACTGGAGTCTGAGTCGAGTCTGGAGTCTTCATCACTGGAGTCCGAATCGAGTCTGGAGTCTTCATCACTGGAGTCCGAGTCAAGTCTGGAGTCTTTATCACTGGAGTCTGAGTCGAGTCTGGAGTCTTTATCACTGGAGTCCGAATCGAGTCTAAAGTCTTTATCACTGGAGTCTGAGTCAAGTCTGGAGTCTTCATCACTGGAGTCTGAGTCGAGTCTGGAGTCTTCATCACTGGAGTCCGAATCGAGTCTGGAGTCTTCATCACTGGAGTCCGAGTCAAGTCTGTAGTCTTTATCACTGGAGTCCGAATAGAGTCTGAAGTCTTTATCACTGGAGTCCGAGTCAAGTCTCTGGAGTCTTTATCACTGGAGTCCGAATCAAGTCTGGAGTCTTTATCACTGGAGTCCGAGTCAAGTCTGGAGTCTTTATCACTAGAGTCTGAGTCAAGTCTGGAGTCTTTATCACTGGAGTCAGAGTCAAGTCTGGAGTCATCCTCACTGGAGTCTTTGTCAAGTCTGCAGTCTTTATCACTGGAGTCTGAGTCGAGTCTGGAGTCTTTATCACTGGAGTCTGAATCGAGTCTGAAGTCTTTATCACTGGAGTCCGTGTCAAGTCTGGAGTCTTTATCACTGGAGTCTGAGTCTAGTCTGAAGTCTTCATCACTGGAGTCTTTGTCAAGTCTGCAGTCTTTATCACTGGAGTCTGAGTCGAGTCTGGAGTCTTTATCACTGGAGTCTGAATCGAGTCTGAAGTCTTTATCACTGGAGTCCGAGTCAAGTCTGGAGTCTTCATCACTGGAGTCTGAGTCAAGTCTGGAGTCTTTATCACTGGAGTCCGAGTCTAGTCTGGAGTCTTCATCACTGGAGTCCGAATCGAGTCTGGAGTCTTCATCACTGGAGTCCGAGTCAAGTCTGGAGTCTTCATCACTGAAGTCCGAGTCAAGTCTGGAGTCTCCATCACTGGAGTCCGAATCGAGTCTGGAGTCTTCATCACTGGAGCCCGAGTCAAGTCTGGAGTCTTTATCACTGGAGTCCGAGTCGAGTCTGGAGTCTTCATCACTGGAGTTCGAGTCAAGTCTGGAGTCTTTATCACTGGAGTCCGAGTCGAGTCTGAAGTCTTTATCACTGGAGTCCGACTCAAGTCTGGAGTCTTTATCACTGGAGTCCGAATCGAGTCTGGAGTCTTCATCACTGGAGTCTGAGTCGAGTCTGGAGTCTTCATCACTGGAGTCCGAGTCAAGTCTGCAGTCTTTATCACTGGAGTCCGAGTCAAGTCTGGACTCTTTATCACTGGAGTCCGAGTCAAATCCGGAGTCTTTATCATTGGAATAAAGGTCCTAATATATAAGGTATACATCCAGCCTGTTACATTTAATACATTATAATGTAAAATACAAAACATTTGTCCTGGCAACAAGATGAGTTGTTGGCATGTACAGGGTGAAAAGCAGCAGTCCTAGCACTGAGCCTAGCGGTACTCCATACTGGTGTGTGAGGAGAGACCCCTGTCCTGAGTGTAAAGAGCTTTGGGTGTACAGTAGTACATATGAAAGCCCATTCATTCATTCTGGAGCATATTTTTTAGCTGTCATAAAAATGTACCTTCAGGTATGGGTGTCAATATAGGCAGATTAAAATAAAAGACATTTCATTTGATAGAGTGATTTACTAGCTGACTAACACTAACACAATCAAATGGAATATCAGTAGACCATTCAAGCTGCCTACAGGTTCGAGTCAAGTCTGGAGTCTTCATCACTGGAGTTCGAGTCAAGTCTGGAGTATTTATCACTGGAGTCCGAGTCGAGTCTGGAGTCTTTATCACTTGAGTCCGAGTCAAGTTTGGAGTCTTTATCACTGGAGTCCAAGTTGAGTCTGGACTCTTCATCACTGGTGTCTGAGTCGAGTCTGGAGTCTTCATCACTGGAGTCCGAGTCAAGTCTGGAGTCTTCATCACTAGAGTCCGAGTCGAGTCTGGAGTCTTCATCACTGGAGTCCGAGTCAAGTCTGGAGTCTTTATCACTGGAGTCCGAATCGAGTCTGGAGTCTTCATCACTGGAGTCTGAGTCGAGTCTGGAGTCTTCATCACTGGAGTCCGAGTCAAGTCTGCAGTCTTTATCACTGGAGTCCGAGTCAAGTCTGGAGTCTTTATCACTGGAGTCTGAGTCGAGTCTGGAGTCTTCATCACTGGAGTCCGAGTCAAGTCTGCAGTCTTTATCACTGGAGTCCGAGTCAAATCTGGAGTCTTTATCACTGGAATAAAGGTCCTAATTTATAAGGTATACATCCAGCCTGTTACATTTAATACATTATAATGTAAAATACAAAACATTTGTCCTGGCAACAAGATGAATTGTTGGCATGTACAGGGTGAAAAGCAGCAGTCCTAGCACTGAGCCTAGCGGTACTCCATACTGGTGGTGGTTGAGGAGAGACCCCTGTCATGAGTGTAAAGAGCTTTGGGTGTACAGTAGTACATATGAAAGCCCATTCATTCATTCTGGAGCATATTTTTTAGCTGGTCATAAAAATGTACCTTCAGGTATGGGTGTCAATATAGGCAGATTAAAATAAAAGACATTTCATTTGATAGAGTGATTTACTAGCTGACTAACACTAACACAATCAAATGGAATATCAGTAGACCATTCAAGCTGCCTACAGGTTCGAGTCAAGTCTGGAGTCTTCATCACTGGAGTCCGAGTCGAGTCTCTGAAGTCTGAGTCAAGTCTGGAGTCTTTATCACTGGATTCCGAATCGAGTCTGGAGTCTTCATCACTTGAGTCCGAGTCAAGTCTGGAGTCTTTATCATTGGAGTCCGAATCGAGTCTAAAGTCTTTATCACTGGAGTCCGAGTCAAGTCTGAAGTCTTTATCACTGGAGTCTGAGTCGAGTCTGGAGTCTTTATCACTGGAGTCTCAGTCAAGTCTGGAGTCTTCATCACTGGAGTCTGAGTCAAGTCTGGAGTCTTTATCACTGGAGTCTGAGTCGAGTCTGGAGTCTCCATCACTGGAGTCCGAATCGAGTCTCTGAAGTCTGAGTCAAGTCTGAAGTCTTTATCACTGGAGTCCGAGTCAAGTCTGGAGTCTCCATCACTGGAGTCTGAGTCGAGTCTGGAGTCTTTATCACTGGAGTCCGAATCGAGTCTGGACTCTTCATCACTGGAGTCCGAATCGAGTCTGGAGTCTTCGTCACTGGAGTCCGAGTCAAGTCTGCAGCCTTTATCACTGGAGTCCAAGTCAAGTCTGGAGTCCTCATCACTGTAGTCTGAGTCAAGTCTGGAGTCTTTATCACTGGAGTCTGAGTCAAGTCTCTGGAGTCTTTATCACTGGAGTCCAAGTTGAGTCTGGACTATTCATCATTGGTGTCTGAGTCGAGTCTGGAGTCTTCATCACTGGAGTACGCGTCAAGTCTGGAGTCTTCATCACTAGAGTCCGAGTCGAGTCTGGAGCCTTTATCACTGGAGTCCGAATCGAGTCTGGAGTCTTCATCACTGGAGTCCAAGTTGAGTCTGGACTCTTCATCACTGGTGTCTGAGTCGAGTCTGGAGTCTTCATCACTGGAGTCCGAGTCAAGTCTGGAGTCTTCATCACTAGAGTCCGAGTCGAGTCTGGAGTCTTCATCACTGGAGTCCGAGTCAAGTCTGGAGTCTTTATCACTGGAGTCCGAATCGAGTCTGGAGTCTTCATCACTGGAGTCTGAGTCGAGTCTGGAGTCTTCATCACTGGAGTCCGAGTCAAGTCTGCAGTCTTTATCACTGGAGTCCGAGTCAAGTCTGGAGTCTTCATCACTGGAGTCTGAGTCGAGTCTGGAGTCTTCATCACTGGAGTCCGAGTCAAGTCTGCAGTCTTTATCACTGGAGTCCGAGTCAAATCTGGAGTCTTTATCACTGGAATAAAGGTCCTAATTTATAAGGTATACATCCAGCCTGTTACATTTAATACATTATAATGTAAAATACAAAACATTTGTCCTGGCAACAAGATGAATTGTTGGCATGTACAGGGTGAAAAGCAGCAGTCCTAGCACTGAGCCTAGCGGTACTCCATACTGGTGGTGGTTGAGGAGAGACCCCTGTCATGAGTGTAAAGAGCTTTGGGTGTACAGTAGTACATATGAAAGCCCATTCATTCATTCTGGAGCATATTTTTTAGCTGGTCATAAAAATGTACCTTCAGGTATGGGTGTCAATATAGGCAGATTTTAAATAAAAGACATTTCATTTGATAGAGTGATTTACTAGCTGACTAACACTAACACAATCAAATGAAATATCAGTAGACCATTCAAGCTGCCTACAGGTTCGAGTCAAGTCTGGAGTCTTCATCACTGGAGTCCGAGTCGAGTCTCTGAAGTCTGAGTCAAGTCTGGAGTCTTTATCACTGGATTCCGAATCGAGTCTGGAGTCTTCATCACTGGAGTCCGAATCGAGTCTGGAGTCTTCATCACTTGAGTCCGAGTCAAGTCTGGAGTCTTTATCATTGGAGTCCGAATCGAGTCTAAAGTCTTTATCACTGGAGTCCGAGTCAAGTCTGGAGTCTTCATCACTGGAGTCTGAGTCGAGTCTGGAGTCTTTATCACTGGAGTCCGAGTCAAGTCTGAAGTCTTTATCACTGGAGTCTGAGTCGAGTCTGGAGTCTTTATCACTGGAGTCTCAGTCAAGTCTGGAGTCTTCATCACTGGAGTCTGAGTCAAGTCTGGAGTCTTTATCACTGGAGTCTGAGTCGAGTCTGGAGTCTCCATCACTGGAGTCCGAATCGAGTCTCTGAAGTCTGAGTCAAGTCTGAAGTCTTTATCACTGGAGTCCGAATCGAGTCTGGAGTCTTCATCACTGGAGTCCAAGTTGAGTCTGGACTCTTCATCACTGGTGTCTGAGTCGAGTCTGGAGTCTTTATCACTGGAGTCCGAGTCAAGTCTGGAGTCTCCATCACTGGAGTCTGAGTCGAGTCTGGAGTCTTTATCACTGGAGTCCGAATCGAGTCTGGACTCTTCATCACTGGAGTCCGAATCGAGTCTGGAGTCTTCGTCACTGGAGTCCGAGTCAAGTCTGCAGCCTTTATCACTGGAGTCCAAGTCAAGTCTGGAGTCCTCATCACTGTAGTCTGAGTCATGTCTGGAGTCTTTATCACTGGAGTCTGAGTCAAGTCTCTGGAGTCTTTATCACTGGAGTCCAAGTTGAGTCTGGACTCTTCATCATTGGTGTCTGAGTCGAGTCTGGAGTCTTCATCACTGGAGTCCGAGTCAAGTCTGGAGTCTTCATCACTAGAGTCCGAGTCGAGTCTGGAGCCTTTATCACTGGAGTCCGAATCGAGTCTGGAGTCTTCATCACTGGAGTCCAAGTTGAGTCTGGACTCTTCATCACTGGTGTCTGAGTCGAGTCTGGAGTCTTCATCACTGGAGTCCGAGTCAAGTCTGGAGTCTTCATCACTAGAGTCCGAGTCGAGTCTGGAGTCTTCATCACTGGAGTCCGAGTCAAGTCTGGAGTCTTTATCACTGGAGTCCGAATCGAGTCTGGAGTCTTCATCACTGGAGTCTGAGTCGAGTCTGGAGTCTTCATCACTGGAGTCCGAGCCAAGTCTGCAGTCTTTATCACTGGAGTCCGAGTCAAGTCTGGAGTCTTCATCACTGGAGTCTGAGTCGAGTCTGGAGTCTTCATCACTGGAGTCCGAGTCAAGTCTGCAGTCTTTATCACTGGAGTCCGAGTCAAATCTGGAGTCTTTATCACTGGAATAAAGGTCCTAATTTATAAGGTATACATCCAGCCTGTTACATTTAATACATTATAATGTAAAATACAAAACATTTGTCCTGGCAACAAGATGAATTGTTGGCATGTACAGGGTGAAAAGCAGCAGTCCTAGCACTGAGCCTAGCGGTACTCCATACTGGTGGTGGTTGAGGAGAGACCCCTGTCATGAGTAGGTATGGGTATCGTTAAGGTTTTAACGGTATTACTACTCTTAACGATACTGCTTATCGGTCCGGTACTTTAACGGTATTCTTATCGGTACTTTTTGAGATTTACTATATATATATATATATATATATATATATATATATATATATATATATATATATATATATATATATATATATATATATCAGAGATGGGCATAAATACATGGAAATGTATTTAAAATACAAATACAAAATACTGTGAGGAAAAATGTATTTAAATACAAATACAAAATACTGTGTGGAAAAATGTATTTAAATACAAATACAGTATTTTGTATTTTGAAAATACACCAAATACTTGTGAAATTGGCAATTCAGTGAAGGTATCCATATTAGGCTGTAATCTATCTGGGCCTATTCTGAATGCCAAAAAGCATTTAGATGTGTGCAACTGCTTAGACTTTCGTTTTCAATTTGAATTTGAATTTCCTTTAGCGGCAGTTATAATAACACAAATTATGTCAATAACTCATTCGCCCTCACTTCTTTTTCCACTCCAACATTCCAATTATTCCTGCCCACTAAAAGCTGCACAGATATATGTGCTTACCCCGATAGGCCTATCTATGTAAATGATTTAGAAAAAGTTCCATCGATTCATATTTTATATTATTGCTACGAATCTACGATATGTATTGTCATATGATATCACTCATCCCTAACATGCAGTAACGTTAATACTTCAAACACATTTGACAAGCTACTTTAATCAACAAGTAGAATTGACCATGACATCCTCACCTTATTCCAACAATTTTGTAAAGTTGCCGATCCAAGGCTGGGTTGTACTAGCCTAGAAATCTAGACGCACCCTAGCAGCAGCAAATCTAATCTGCCACGAGTGCCGTCTAGCAACTCTCAATACACTTCTGAGCTGTAAAAACCAAACTCTGGTCGGGCCAATCACATCGTGTATAGAGTCGGTGGGCGGGGCTTAACATAATGATGGCAGAGTTGCGTTTGCGTGCTTCTAGTAAACAGAAACTGGCGAACGGCGGTCTTTCGAATCTGCTCTGACCGCGATTCTGGAAGACTTGGAGTTAAGCTTTTCTCTGAGAAAAGAACAAAGAACGGCACTGAAGTCATTCTGAAGAAGGGAAGATGTGTTCTGAGTTTTGCCGACCGGATACGGCGAATGTTTAATCTATCAATGAGCTCCGCTTCACGTTGCTCTGGTTGGTTGTAGCGCTATCCTATCGCGTGCAGAAGGAGTTTGAAAGACAGCCGTTTATCCGCCCCTCGGATTGAGCTGCCAATGGTGAGTTTCCAGACCAAAACTCTTGATGTGGGTCAGGCTTGTCAGGCTAGGGTTGTACAGCTGCGGGTCACCTGAATGAATGTTGGGGGGAGGGGCGTGTCTGGTCTGAACTAGTAGATGCATGAAAACAGCTCCTGATAAAGAGGTTGCCTGGCTCAAAGTATTTTGAGTATTTTGAAAATACAAAAATACTCATCTTAAATGTATTTAAATACAAATTACATTCGATTTTTTCCAAAGGCTTTAAAATACAAAATACAAAATAGTATTTTGTATTTCAAATACGTATTTTAAATACATGTATTTGAAATACTGCCCATCCCTGATATATATATATATATATATATATATATATATATATATATATATATATATATATTCCATACACACACACACACACACACACACACACACACACACACACACACACACACACACACACAATTAACAAAGATACACATTATATAGGCCTACACAGTGCTTTAATTTCAGGAAGAATTCTAGTAATCAAATGTAAAATAACACTGCATAGTTTATCATAGATAGGATAAATAAATGCTTATTAAAGCTGACGTTATTCATTCAAGAGCTGTGAGGGATTTTCTCTTTGCATTTGGTTGTTTAATTCGCAGTAATTCGTCAGCATGTTTATTTACACTGCTGCCTCTTTAAGACAGATGTGCAGATCTATAGGCGACTGATAATAGGCAGATGCACTAAATTTTCTCCCGACTATTCATAATAACAACGTCCATTTTAGACACAAACTGTGTTTAAGAGACTCTCCAAGCCGGTCATTTTGACACAGATGTTTGTGTTCATTTGATCGTTTAGACGCGAGTGTGAAACCGAAAGTGTAATTTGCTCGTCTCGTTGCGGCTGTTTCAGAGCGCGCGCCGACTTGGGAACAATCTCTTCCGCACATGTTTGTGCTTTTAATCGCTCTTTTTATTATTAAACGCATCCCACAATTTACCAGCAGTTGCTAGACTGTATTTTACAACAATCACCGATCGTGCTGATTCTGTCATTACGTTTGAGTTATAGGGAGAAATGACAGCGTAGGCTACTGCTGCAAAGGGAATTAAGTTGCGCTAGACATAAATATTAAAATTATATTCTTTGCCAAAATCTAAAGCCAAAATCTTTGCCAAAGAAGCCAAAATCTAAAATAAAATCACATTATCACAATCTAGTGTAAAGTATAACCAGGCTATGTTTGAATGCTTAGCTCTGTTCTGTCCTCCGTCATCATTAGGGCTGTCGTTTTGCTCTCTCTCTCTCTACGTGTATTTTCAAAAGTACCGAAAGCAGAACCGATAACGGCCGAGCTTATCGATACAACGGTCTTTCAAAATTCAGCCCCGGGGCCCGTTTAATACCGGGTTTCGGTACCCATCCCTAGTCATGAGTGTAAAGAGCTTTGGGTGTACAGTAGTACATATGAAAGCCCATTCATTCATTCTGGAGCATATTTTTTAGCTGGTCATAAAAATGTACCTTCAGGTATGGGTGTCAATATAGGCAGATTAAAATAAAAGACATTTCATTTGATAGAGTGATTTACTAGCTGACTAACACTTACACAATCAAATGGAATATCAGTAGACCATTCAAGCTGCCTACAGGTTCGAGTCAAGTCTGGAGTCTTCATCACTGGAGTCCGAGTCGAGTCTCTGAAGTCTGAGTCAAGTCTGGAGTCTTTATCACTGGATTCCGAATCGAGTCTGGAGTCTTCATCACTGGAGTCCGAATCGAGTCTGGAGTCTTCATCACTTGAGTCCGAGTCAAGTCTGGAGTCTTTATCATTGGAGTCCGAATCGAGTCTAAAGTCTTTATCACTGGAGTCCGAGTCAAGTCTGGAGTCTTCATCACTGGAGTCTGAGTCGAGTCTGGAGTCTTTATCACTGGAGTCCGAGTCAAGTCTGAAGTCTTTATCACTGGAGTCTCAGTCAAGTCTGGAGTCTTCATCACTGGAGTCTGAGTCAAGTCTGGAGTCTTTATCACTGGAGTCTGAGTCAAGTCTGGAGTGTTTATCACTGGAGTCCGAATCGAGTCTGGAGTCTTCGTCACTGGAGTCCGAGTCAAGTCTGCAGCCTTTATCACTGGAGTCCAAGTCAAGTCTGGAGTCCTCATCACTGGAGTCCGAGTCAAGTCTGGAGTCTTTATCACTGGAGTCTGAGTCAAGTCTGGAGTCTTTATCACTGGAGTCCGAATCGAGTCTGGAGTTTTCATCACTGGAGTCCGAGTCAAGTCTGCAGCCTTTATCACTGGAGTCCAAGTCAAGTCTGGAGTCCTCATCACTGGAGTCCGAGTCAAGTCTGGAGTCTTTATCACTGGAGTCCGAGTCAAGTCTGGAGTCTTTATCACTGGAGTCTGAATCGAGTCTGAAGTCTTTATCACTGGAGTCCGAGTCAAGTCTGGAGTCTTTATCACTGGAGTCCGAGTCTAGTCTGGAGTCTTTATCACTGGAGTCCGAGTCTAGTCTGGAGTCTTCATCACTGGAGTCCGAATCGAGTCTGGAGTCTTTATCACTGGACTCCGAGTCAAGTCTGGAGTCTTCATCACTGAAGTCCGAGTCAAGTCTGCAGTCTTTATCACTGGAGTCTGAGTCGAGTCTGGAGTTTTTATCACTGGAGTCTTAATCGAGTCTGAAGTCTTCATCACTGGAGTCTTTGTCAAGTCTGCAGTCTTTATCACTGGAGTCTGAGTCGAGTCTGGAGTCTTTATCACTGGAGTCTGAATCGAGTCTGAAGTCTTTATCACTGGAGTCCGAGTCAAGTCTGGAGTCTTTATCACTGGAGTCCGAGTCTGGACTCTTCATCATTGGTGTCTGAGTCGAGTCTGGAGTCTTCATCACTGGAGTCCGAATCGAGTCTGGAGTCTTCATCACAGGAGTCCGAGTCAAGTCTGGAGTCTTTATCACTGGAGTCCGAGTCGAGTCTGGAGTCTTCATCACTGGAGTTCGAGTCAAGTCTGGAGTCTTTATCACTGGAGTCCGAGTCAAGTCTGCAGCCTTTATCACTGGAATCCAAGTCAAGTCTGGAGTCCTCATCACTGGAGTCCGAGTCAAGTCTGGAGTCTTTATCACTGGAGTCTGAGTCAAGTCTGGAGTCTTTATCACTGGAGTCCGAATCGAGTCTGGAGTTTTCATCACTGGAGTCCGAGTCAAGTCTGCAGCCTTTATCACTGGAGTCCAAGTCAAGTCTGGAGTCCTCATCACTGGATTCCGAGTCAAGTCTGGAGTCTTTATCACTGGAGTCCGAGTCAAGTCTGGAGTCTTTATCACTGGGGTCTGAATCGAGTCTGAAGTCTTTATCACTGGAGTCCGAGTCAAGTCTGGAGTCTTTATCACTGGAGTCCGAGTCTAGTCTGGAGTCTTCATCACTGGAGTCCGAATCGAGTCTGGAGTCTTTATCACTGGACTCCGAGTCAAGTCTGGAGTCTTCATCACTGAAGTCCGAGTCAAGTCTGGAGTCTTCATCACTGGAGTCCGAATCGAGTCTGGGGGTCTTCATCACTGGAGTCTTTGTCAAGTCTGGAGTCTTTATCACTGGAGTCTGAATCGAGTCTGAAGTCTTCATCACTGGAGTCTTTGTCAAGTCTGCAGTCTTTATCACTGGAGTCCGAGTCAAGTCTGGAGTCTTTATCACTGGAGTCCGAGTCTGGACTCTTCATCATTGGTGTCTGAGTCGAGTCTGGAGTCTTCATCACTGGAGTCCGAATCGAGTCTGGAGTCTTCATCACAGGAGTCCGAGTCAAGTCTGGAGTCTTTATCACTGGAGTCCGAGTCGAGTCTGGAGTCTTCATCACTGGAGTTCGAGTCAAGTCTGGAGTCTTTATCACTGGAGTCCGAGTCAAGTCTGCAGCCTTTATCACTGGAATCCAAGTCAAGTCTGGAGTCCTCATCACTGGAGTCCGAGTCAAGTCTGGAGTCTTTATCACTGGAGTCTGAGTCAAGTCTGGAGTCTTTATCACTGGAGTCCGAATCGAGTCTGGAGTTTTCATCACTGGAGTCCGAGTCAAGTCTGCAGCCTTTATCACTGGAGTCCAAGTCAAGTCTGGAGTCCTCATCACTGGATTCCGAGTCAAGTCTGGAGTCTTTATCACTGGAGTCCGAGTCAAGTCTGGAGTCTTTATCACTGGGGTCTGAATCGAGTCTGAAGTCTTTATCACTGGAGTCCGAGTCAAGTCTGGAGTCTTTATCACTGGAGTCCGAGTCTAGTCTGGAGTCTTCATCACTGGAGTCCGAATCGAGTCTGGAGTCTTTATCACTGGACTCCGAGTCAAGTCTGGAGTCTTCATCACTGAAGTCCGAGTCAAGTCTGGAGTCTTCATCACTGGAGTCCGAATCGAGTCTGGGGGTCTTCATCACTGGAGTCTTTGTCAAGTCTGGAGTCTTTATCACTGGAGTCTGAATCGAGTCTGAAGTCTTCATCACTGGAGTCTTTGTCAAGTCTGCAGTCTTTATCACTGGAGTCTGAGTCGAGTCTGGAGTCTTTATCACTGGAGTCTGAATCGAGTCTGAAGTCTTTATCACTGGAGTCCGAGTCAAGTCTGGAGTCTTTATCACTGGAGTCCGAGTAAAGTCTGGAGTCTTCATCACTGGAGTCCGAGTCAAGTCTGGAGTCTTCATCACTGGAGTCCGAGTCAAGTCTGCAGCCTTTATCACTGGAGTCCGAGTCAAGTCTGGAGTCTTCATCACTGGAGTCCGAGTCAAGTCTGGAGTCTTCATCACTGAAGTCCGAGTCAAGTCTGGAGTCTTCATCACTGGAGTCCGAATCGAGTCTGGAGTCTTCATCACTGGAGTCTGAGTCGAGTCTGGAGTCTTCATCACTGGAGTCCGAGTCAAGTCTGCAGTCTTTATCACTGGAGTCCGAGTCAAGTCTGCAGTCTTTATCACTGGAGTCCGAGTCAAGTCTCTGGAGTCTTTATCACTGGAGTCCAAGTTGAGTCTGGACTCTTCATCACTGGTGTCTGAGTTGAGTCTGGAGTCTTTATCACTGGAGTCCGAGTCAAGTCTGGAGTCTTTATCACTGGAGTCTGAGTCGAGTCTGGAGTCTTTATCACTGGAGTCCGAGTCAAGTCTGGAGTCTTTATCACTGGAGTCTGAGTCAAGTCTGGAGTCTTTATCACTGGAGTCCGAATCGAGTCTGGAGTCTTCGTCACTGGAGTTCGAGTCAAATCTGGAGTCTTTATCATTGGAATAAAGGTCCTAATTTATAAGGTATACATCCAGCCTGTTACATTTAATACATTATAATGTAAAATACAAAACATTTGTCCTGGCAACAAGATGAATTGTTGGCATGTACAGGGTAAAAAGCAGCAGTCCTAGCACTGAGCCTAGCGGTACTCCATACTGGTGGTGGTTGAGGAGAGACCCCTGTCATGAGTGTAAAGAGCTTTGGGTGTACAGTAGTACATGAAAGCCCATTCATTCATTCTGGAGCATATTTTTTAGCTGGTCATAAAAATGTACCTTCAGGTATGGGTGTCAATATAGGCAGATTTTAAATAAAAGACATTTCATTTGATAGAGTGATTTACTAGCTGACTAACACTAACACAATCAAATGGAATATCAGTAGACCATTCAAGCTGCCTACAGGTTCGAGTCAAGTCTGGAGTCTTCATCACTGGAGTCCGAGTCAAGTCTCTGAAGTCTGAGTCAAGTCTGGAGTCTTTATCACTGGATTCCGAATCGAGTCTGGAGTCTTCATCACTGGAGTCCGAATCGAGTCTGGAGTCTTCATCACTTGAGTCCGAGTCAAGTCTGGAGTCTTTATCATTGGAGTCCGAATCGAGTCTAAAGTCTTTATCACTGGAGTCCGAGTCAAGTCTGGAGTCTTCATCACTGGAGTCTGAGTCGAGTCTGGAGTCTTTATCACTGGAGTCCGAGTCAAGTCTGAAGTCTTTATCACTGGAGTCTGAGTCGAGTCTGGAGTCTTTATCACTGGAGTCTCAGTCAAGTCTGGAGTCTTCATCACTGGAGTCTGAGTCAAGTCTGGAGTCTTTATCACTGGAGTCTGAGTCGAGTCTGGAGTCTCCATCACTGGAGTCTGAGTCAAGTCTGGAGTCTTCATCACTGGAGTCTGAGTCGAGTCTGGAGTCTTTATCACTGGAGTCTCAGTCAAGTCTGGAGTCTTCATCACTGGAGTCTGAGTCAAGTCTGGAGTCTTTATCACTGGAGTCTGAGTCGAGTCTGGAGTCTCCATCACTGGAGTCCGAATCGAGTCTGAAGTCTTTATCACTGGAGTCCGAGTCGAGTCTGGAGTCTTTATCACTGGAGTCCGAATCGAGTCTGGACTCTTCATCACTGGAGTCCGAATCGAGTCTGGAGTCTTCGTCACTGGAGTCCGAGTCAAGTCTGCAGCCTTTATCACTGGAGTCCAAGTCAAGTCTGGAGTCCTCATCACTGTAGTCTGAGTCAAGTCTGGAGTCTTTATCACTGGAGTCTGAGTCAAGTCTCTGGAGTCTTTATCACTGGAGTCCAAGTTGAGTCTGGACTCTTCATCATTGGTGTCTGAGTCGAGTCTGGAGTCTTCATCACTGGAGTCCGAGTCAAGTCTGGAGTCTTCATCACTAGAGTCCGAGTCGAGTCTGGAGCCTTTATCACTGGAGTCCGAATCGAGTCTGGAGTCTTCATCACTGGAGTCCAAGTTGAGTCTGGACTCTTCATCACTGGTGTCTGAGTCGAGTCTGGAGTCTTTATCACTGGAGTCCGAGTCAAGTCTGGAGTCTCCATCACTGGAGTCTGAGTCGAGTCTGGAGTCTTTATCACTGGAGTCCGAATCGAGTCTGGACTCTTCATCACTGGAGTCCGAATCGAGTCTGGAGTCTTCGTCACTGGAGTCTGAGTCGAGTCTGGAGTCTTTATCACTGGAGTCCGAGTCAAGTCTGAAGTCTTTATCACTGGAGTCTGAGTCGAGTCTGGAGTCTTTATCACTGGAGTCTCAGTCAAGTCTGGAGTCTTCATCACTGGAGTCTGAGTCAAGTCTGGAGTCTTTATCACTGGAGTCTGAGTCGAGTCTGGAGTCTCCATCACTGGAGTCTGAGTCAAGTCTGGAGTCTTCATCACTGGAGTCTGAGTCGAGTCTGGAGTCTTTATCACTGGAGTCTCAGTCAAGTCTGGAGTCTTCATCACTGGAGTCTGAGTCAAGTCTGGAGTCTTTATCACTGGAGTCTGAGTCGAGTCTGGAGTCTCCATCACTGGAGTCCGAATCGAGTCTCTGAAGTCTGAGTCTAGTCTGAAGTCTTTATCACTGGAGTCCGAGTCGAGTCTGGAGTCTTTATCACTGGAGTCCGAATCGAGTCTGGACTCTTCATCACTGGAGTCCGAATCGAGTCTGGACTCTTCATCACTGGAGTCCGAGTCAAGTCTGGAGTCTCCATCACTGGAGTCTGAGTCGAGTCTGGAGTCTTTATCACTGGAGTCCGAATCGAGTCTGGACTCTTCATCACTGGAGTCCGAATCGAGTCTGGAGTCTTCGTCACTGGAGTCCGAGTCAAGTCTGCAGCCTTTATCACTGGAGTCCAAGTCAAGTCTGGAGTCCTCATCACTGTAGTCTGAGTCAAGTCTGGAGTCTTTATCACTGGAGTCTGAGTCAAGTCTCTGGAGTCTTTATCTCTGGAGTCCAAGTTGAGTCTGGACTCTTCATCATTGGTGTCTGAGTCGAGTCTGGAGTCTTCATCACTGGAGTCCGAGTCAAGTCTGGAGTCTTCATCACTAGAGTCCGAGTCGAGTCTGGAGCCTTTATCACTGGAGTCCGAATCGAGTCTGGAGTCTTCTTCACTGGAGTCCAAGTTGAGTCTGGACTCTTCATCACTGGTGTCTGAGTCGAGTCTGGAGTCTTCATCACTGGAGTCCGAGTCAAGTCTGGAGTCTTCATCACTAGAGTCCGAGTCGAGTCTGGAGTCTTCATCACTGGAGTCCGAGTCAAGTCTGGAGTCTTTATCACTGGAGTCCGAATCGAGTCTGGAGTCTTCATCACTGGAGTCTGAGTCGAGTCTGGAGTCTTCATCACTGGAGTCCGAGTCAAGTCTGCAGTCTTTATCACTGGAGTCCGAGTCAAGTCTGGAGTCTTCATCACTGGAGTCTGAGTCGAGTCTGGAGTCTTCATCACTGGAGTCCGAGTCAAGTCTGCAGTCTTTATCACTGGAGTCCGAGTCAAATCTGGAGTCTTTATCACTGGAATAAAGGTCCTAATTTATAAGGTATACATCCAGCCTGTTACATTTAATACATTATAATGTAAAATACAAAACATTTGTCCTGGCAACAAGATGAATTGTTGGCATGTACAGGGTGAAAAGCAGCAGTCCTAGCACTGAGCCTAGCGGTACTCCATACTGGTGGTGGTTGAGGAGAGACCCCTGTCATGAGTGTAAAGAGCTTTGGGTGTACAGTAGTACATATGAAAGCCCATTCATTCATTCTGGAGCATATTTTTTAGCTGGTCATAAAAATGTACCTTCAGGTATGGGTGTCAATATAGGCAGATTTTAAATAAAAGACATTTCATTTGATAGAGTGATTTACTAGCTGACTAACACTAACACAATCAAATGGAATATCAGTAGACCATTCAAGCTGCCTACAGGTTCGAGTCAAGTCTGGAGTCTTCATCACTGGAGTCCGAGTCGAGTCTCTGAAGTCTGAGTCAAGTCTGGAGTCTTTATCACTGGATTCCGAATCGAGTCTGGAGTCTTCATCACTGGAGTCCGAATCGAGTCTGGAGTCTTCATCACTTGAGTCCGAGTCAAGTCTGGAGTCTTTATCATTGGAGTCCGAATCGAGTCTAAAGTCTTTATCACTGGAGTCCGAGTCAAGTCTGGAGTCTTCATCACTGGAGTCTGAGTCGAGTCTGGAGTCTTTATCACTGGAGTCCGAGTCAAGTCTGAAGTCTTTATCACTGGAGTCTGAGTCGAGTCTGGAGTCTTTATCACTGGAGTCTCAGTCAAGTCTGGAGTCTTCATCACTGGAGTCTGAGTCAAGTCTGGAGTCTTTATCACTGGAGTCTGAGTCGAGTCTGGAGTCTCCCTCACTGGAGTCCGAATCGAGTCTCTGAAGTCTGAGTCAAGTCTGAAGTCTTTATCACTGGAGTCCGAATGGAGTCTGGAGTCTTCATCACTGGAGTCCAAGTTGAGTCTGGACTCTTCATCACTGGTGTCTGAGTCGAGTCTGGAGTCTTTATCACTGGAGTCCGAGTCAAGTCTGGAGTCTCCATCACTGGAGTCTGAGTCGAGTCTGGAGTCTTTATCACTGGAGTCCGAATCGAGTCTGGACTCTTCATCACTGGAGTCCGAATCGAGTCTGGAGTCTTCGTCACTGGAGTCCGAGTCAAGTCTGCAGCCTTTATCACTGGAGTCCAAGTCAAGTCTGGAGTCCTCATCACTGTAGTCTGAGTCAAGTCTGGAGTCTTTATCACTGGAGTCTGAGTCAAGTCTCTGGAGTCTTTATCACTGGAGTCCAAGTTGAGTCTGGACTCTTCATCATTGGTGTCTGAGTCGAGTCTGGAGTCTTTATCACTAGAGTCCGAGTCAAGTCTGGAGTCTTTATCACTGGAGTCTGAGTCGAGTCTGGAGTCTTTATCACTGGAGTCCGAGTCAAGTCTGGAGTCTTTATCACTGGAGTCTGAGTCAAGTCTGGAGTCTTTATCACTGGAGTCCGAATCGAGTCTGGAGTCTTCGTCACTGGAGTCCGAGTCAAGTCTGCAGCCTTTATCACTGGAGTCCAAGTCAAGTCTGGAGTCCTCATCACTGGAGTCCGAGTCAAGTCTGGAGTCTTTATCACTGGAGTCTGAGTCAAGTCTGGAGTCTTTATCACTGGAGTCCGAATCGAGTCTGGAGTTTTCATCACTGGAGTCCGAGTCAAGTCTGCAGCCTTTATCACTGGAGTCCAAGTCAAGTCTGGAGTCCTCATCACTGGAGTCCGAGTCAAGTCTGGAGTCTTTATCACTGGAGTCCGAGTCAAGTCTGGAGTCTTTATCACTGGAGTCTGAATCGAGTCTGAAGTCTTTATCACTGGAGTCCGAGTCAAGTCTGGAGTCTTTATCACTGGAGTCCGAGTCTAGTCTGGAGTCTTCATCACTGGAGTCCGAATCGAGTCTGAAGTCTTTATCACTGGAGTCCGAGTCAAGTCTGGAGTCTTCATCACTGAAGTCCGAGTCAAGTCTGGAGTCTTCATCACTGGAGTCCGAATCGAGTCTGGAGTCTTCATCACTGGAGTCTTTGTCAAGTCTGCAGTCTTTATCACTGGAGTCTGAGTCGAGTCTGGAGTCTTTATCACTGGAGTCTGAATCGAGTCTGAAGTCTTTATCACTGGAGTCCGAGTCAAGTCTGGAGTCTTTATCACTGGAGTCCGAGTCTGGACTCTTCATCATTGGTGTCTGAGTCGAGTCTGGAGTCTTCATCACTGGAGTCCGAATCGAGTCTGGAGTCTTCATCACAGGAGTCCGAGTCAAGTCTGGAGTCTTTATCACTGGAGTCCGAGTCGAGTCTGGAGTCTCCATCACTGGAGTCTGAGTCAAGTCTGGAGTCTTCATCACTGGAGTCTGAGTCGAGTCTGGAGTCTTTATCACTGGAGTCTCAGTCAAGTCTGGAGTCTTCATCACTGGAGTCTGAGTCAAGTCTGGAGTCTTTATCACTGGAGTCTGAGTCGAGTCTGGAGTCTCCATCACTGGAGTCCGAATCGAGTCTCTGAAGTCTGAGTCAAGTCTGAAGTCTTTATCACTGGAGTCCGAGTCAAGTCTGGAGTCTTCATCACTGGAGTCTGAGTCGAGTCTGGAGTCTTTATCACTGGAGTCCGAATCGAGTCTGGACTCTTCATCACTGGAGTCCGAATCGAGTCTGGAGTCTTCGTCACTGGAGTCCGAGTCAAGTCTGCAGCCTTTATCACTGGAGTCCAAGTCAAGTCTGGAGTCCTCATCACTGTAGTCTGAGTCAAGTCTGGAGTCTTTATCACTGGAGTCTGAGTCAAGTCTCTGGAGTCTTTATCACTGGAGTCCAAGTTGAGTCTGGACTCTTCATCATTGGTGTCTGAGTCGAGTCTGGAGTCTTCATCACTGGAGTCCGAGTCAAGTCTGGAGTCTTCATCACTAGAGTCCGAGTCGAGTCTGGAGCCTTTATCACTGGAGTCCGAATCGAGTCTGGAGTCTTCATCACTGGAGTCCAAGTTGAGTCTGGACTCTTCATCACTGGTGTCTGAGTCGAGTCTGGAGTCTTTATCACTGGAGTCCGAGTCAAGTCTGGAGTCTCCATCACTGGAGTCTGAGTCGAGTCTGGAGTCTTTATCACTGGAGTCCGAATCGAGTCTGGACTCTTCATCACTGGAGTCCGAATCGAGTCTGGAGTCTTCGTCACTGGAGTCCGAGTCAAGTCTGCAGCCTTTATCACTGGAGTCCAAGTCAAGTCTGGAGTCCTCATCACTGTAGTCTGAGTCAAGTCTGGAGTCTTTATCACTGGAGTCTGAGTCAAGTCTCTGGAGTCTTTATCTCTGGAGTCCAAGTTGAGTCTGGACTCTTCATCATTGGTGTCTGAGTCGAGTCTGGAGTCTTCATCACTGGAGTCCGAGTCAAGTCTGGAGTCTTCATCACTAGAGTCCGAGTCGAGTCTGGAGCCTTTATCACTGGAGTCCGAATCGAGTCTGGAGTCTTCTTCACTGGAGTCCAAGTTGAGTCTGGACTCTTCATCACTGGTGTCTGAGTCGAGTCTGGAGTCTTCATCACTGGAGTCCGAGTCAAGTCTGGAGTCTTCATCACTAGAGTCCGAGTCGAGTCTGGAGTCTTCATCACTGGAGTCCGAGTCAAGTCTGGAGTCTTTATCACTGGAGTCCGAATCGAGTCTGGAGTCTTCATCACTGGAGTCTGAGTCGAGTCTGGAGTCTTCATCACTGGAGTCCGAGTCAAGTCTGCAGTCTTTATCACTGGAGTCCGAGTCAAGTCTGGAGTCTTCATCACTGGAGTCTGAGTCGAGTCTGGAGTCTTCATCACTGGAGTCCGAGTCAAGTCTGCAGTCTTTATCACTGGAGTCCGAGTCAAATCTGGAGTCTTTATCACTGGAATAAAGGTCCTAATTTATAAGGTATACATCCAGCCTGTTACATTTAATACATTATAATGTAAAATACAAAACATTTGTCCTGGCAACAAGATGAATTGTTGGCATGTACAGGGTGAAAAGCAGCAGTCCTAGCACTGAGCCTAGCGGTACTCCATACTGGTGGTGTGTGAGGAGAGACCCCTGTCCTGAGTGTAAAGAGCTTTGGGTGTACAGTAGTACATATGAAAGCCCATTCATTCATTCTGGAGCATATTTTTTAGCTGGTCATAAAAATGTACCTTCAGGTATGGGTGTCAATATAGGCAGATTTTAAATAAAAGACATTTCATTTGATAGAGTGATTTACTAGCTGACTAACACTAACACAATCAAATGGAATATCAGTAGACCATTCAAGCTGCCTACAGGTTCGAGTCAAGTCTGGAGTCTTCATCACTGGAGTCCGAGTCGAGTCTCTGAAGTCTGGAGTCTTTATCACTGGATTCCGAATCGAGTCTGGAGTCTTCATCACTGGAGTCCGAATCGAGTCTGGAGTCTTCATCACTTGAGTCCGAGTCAAGTCTGGAGTCTTTATCATTGGAGTCCGAATCGAGTCTAAAGTCTTTATCACTGGAGTCCGAGTCAAGTCTGGAGTCTTCATCACTGGAGTCTGAGTCGAGTCTGGAGTCTTTATCACTGGAGTCCGAGTCAAGTCTGAAGTCTTTATCACTGGAGTCTGAGTCGAGTCTGGAGTCTTTATCACTGGAGTCTCAGTCAAGTCTGAAGTCTTTATCACTGGAGTCTGAGTCGAGTCTGGAGTCTTTATCACTGGAGTCTCAGTCAAGTCTGGAGTCTTCATCACTGGAGTCTGAGTCAAGTCTGGAGTCTTTATCACTGGAGTCTGAGTCGAGTCTGGAGTCTCCCTCACTGGAGTCCGAATCGAGTCTCTGAAGTCTGAGTCAAGACTGAAGTCTTTATCACTGGAGTCCGAATGGAGTCTGGAGTCTTCATCACTGGAGTCCAAGTTGAGTCTGGACTCTTCATCACTGGTGTCTGAGTCGAGTCTGGAGTCTTTATCACTGGAGTCCGAGTCAAGTCTGGAGTCTCCATCACTGGAGTCTGAGTCGAGTCTGGAGTCTTTATCACTGGAGTCCGAATCGAGTCTGGACTCTTCATCACTGGAGTCCGAATCGAGTCTGGAGTCTTCGTCACTGGAGTCCGAGTCAAGTCTGCAGCCTTTATCACTGGAGTCCAAGTCAAGTCTGGAGTCCTCATCACTGTAGTCTGAGTCAAGTCTGGAGTCTTTATCACTGGAGTCTGAGTCAAGTCTCTGGAGTCTTTATCACTGGAGTCCAAGTTGAGTCTGGACTCTTCATCATTGGTGTCTGAGTCGAGTCTGGAGTCTTTATCACTGGAGTCCGAGTCAAGTCTGGAGTCTTTATCACTGGAGTCTGAGTCGAGTCTGGAGTCTTTATCACTGGAGTCCGAGTCAAGTCTGGAGTCTTTATCACTGGAGTCTGAGTCAAGTCTGGAGTCTTTATCACTGGAGTCCGAATCGAGTCTGGAGTCTTCGTCACTGGAGTCCGAGTCAAGTCTGCAGCCTTTATCACTGGAGTCCAAGTCAAGTCTGGAGTCCTCATCACTGGAGTCCGAGTCAAGTCTGGAGTCTTTATCACTGGAGTCTGAGTCAAGTCTGGAGTCTTTATCACTGGAGTCCGAATCGAGTCTGGAGTTTTCATCACTGGAGTCCGAGTCAAGTCTGCAGCCTTTATCACTGGAGTCCAAGTCAAGTCTGGAGTCCTCATCACTGGAGTCCGAGTCAAGTCTGGAGTCTTTATCACTGGAGTCCGAGTCAAGTCTGGAGTCTTTATCACTGGAGTCTGAATCGAGTCTGAAGTCTTTATCACTGGAGTCCGAGTCAAGTCTGGAGTCTTTATCACTGGAGTCCGAGTCTAGTCTGGAGTCTTCATCACTGGAGTCCGAATCGAGTCTGAAGTCTTTATCACTGGAGTCCGAGTCAAGTCTGGAGTCTTCATCACTGAAGTCCGAGTCAAGTCTGGAGTCTTCATCACTGGAGTCCGAATCGAGTCTGGAGTCTTCATCACTGGAGTCTTTGTCAAGTCTGCAGTCTTTATCACTGGAGTCTGAGTCGAGTCTGGAGTCTTTATCACTGGAGTCCGAGTCGAGTCTGGAGTCTCCATCACTGGAGTCTGAGTCAAGTCTGGAGTCTTCATCACTGGAGTCTGAGTCGAGTCTGGAGTCTTTATCACTGGAGTCTCAGTCAAGTCTGGAGTCTTCATCACTGGAGTCTGAGTCAAGTCTGGAGTCTTTATCACTGGAGTCTGAGTCGAGTCTGGAGTCTCCATCACTGGAGTCCGAATCGAGTCTCTGAAGTCTGAGTCAAGTCTGAAGTCTTTATCACTGGAGTCCGAGTCAAGTCTGGAGTCTTCATCACTGGAGTCTGAGTCGAGTCTGGAGTCTTTATCACTGGAGTCCGAATCGAGTCTGGACTCTTCATCACTGGAGTCCGAATCGAGTCTGGAGTCTTCGTCACTGGAGTCCGAGTCAAGTCTGCAGCCTTTATCACTGGAGTCCAAGTCAAGTCTGGAGTCCTCATCACTGTAGTCTGAGTCAAGTCTGGAGTCTTTATCACTGGAGTCTGAGTCAAGTCTCTGGAGTCTTTATCACTGGAGTCCAAGTTGAGTCTGGACTCTTCATCATTGGTGTCTGAGTCGAGTCTGGAGTCTTCATCACTGGAGTCCGAGTCAAGTCTGGAGTCTTCATCACTAGAGTCCGAGTCGAGTCTGGAGCCTTTATCACTGGAGTCCGAATCGAGTCTGGAGTCTTCATCACTGGAGTCCAAGTTGAGTCTGGACTCTTCATCACTGGTGTCTGAGTCGAGTCTGGAGTCTTTATCACTGGAGTCCGAGTCAAGTCTGGAGTCTCCATCACTGGAGTCTGAGTCGAGTCTGGAGTCTTTATCACTGGAGTCCGAATCGAGTCTGGACTCTTCATCACTGGAGTCCGAATCGAGTCTGGAGTCTTCGTCACTGGAGTCCGAGTCAAGTCTGCAGCCTTTATCACTGGAGTCCAAGTCAAGTCTGGAGTCCTCATCACTGTAGTCTGAGTCAAGTCTGGAGTCTTTATCACTGGAGTCTGAGTCAAGTCTCTGGAGTCTTTATCTCTGGAGTCCAAGTTGAGTCTGGACTCTTCATCATTGGTGTCTGAGTCGAGTCTGGAGTCTTCATCACTGGAGTCCGAGTCAAGTCTGGAGTCTTCATCACTAGAGTCCGAGTCGAGTCTGGAGCCTTTATCACTGGAGTCCGAATCGAGTCTGGAGTCTTCTTCACTGGAGTCCAAGTTGAGTCTGGACTCTTCATCACTGGTGTCTGAGTCGAGTCTGGAGTCTTCATCACTGGAGTCCGAGTCAAGTCTGGAGTCTTCATCACTAGAGTCCGAGTCGAGTCTGGAGTCTTCATCACTGGAGTCCGAGTCAAGTCTGGAGTCTTTATCACTGGAGTCCGAATCGAGTCTGGAGTCTTCATCACTGGAGTCTGAGTCGAGTCTGGAGTCTTCATCACTGGAGTCCGAGTCAAGTCTGCAGTCTTTATCACTGGAGTCCGAGTCAAGTCTGGAGTCTTCATCACTGGAGTCTGAGTCGAGTCTGGAGTCTTCATCACTGGAGTCCGAGTCAAGTCTGCAGTCTTTATCACTGGAGTCCGAGTCAAATCTGGAGTCTTTATCACTGGAATAAAGGTCCTAATTTATAAGGTATACATCCAGCCTGTTACATTTAATACATTATAATGTAAAATACAAAACATTTGTCCTGGCAACAAGATGAATTGTTGGCATGTACAGGGTGAAAAGCAGCAGTCCTAGCACTGAGCCTAGCGGTACTCCATACTGGTGGTGGTTGAGGAGAGACCCCTGTCATGAGTGTAAAGAGCTTTGGGTGTACAGTAGTACATATGAAAGCCCATTCATTCATTCTGGAGCATATTTTTTAGCTGGTCATAAAAATGTACCTTCAGGTATGGGTGTCAATATAGGCAGATTTTAAATAAAAGACATTTCATTTGATAGAGTGATTTACTAGCTGACTAACACTAACACAATCAAATGGAATATCAGTAGACCATTCAAGCTGCCTACAGGTTCGAGTCAAGTCTGGAGTCTTCATCACTGGAGTCCGAGTCGAGTCTCTGAAGTCTGAGTCAAGTCTGGAGTCTTTATCACTGGATTCCGAATCGAGTCTGGAGTCTTCATCACTGGAGTCCGAATCGAGTCTGGAGTCTTCATCACTTGAGTCCGAGTCAAGTCTGGAGTCTTTATCATTGGAGTCCGAATCGAGTCTAAAGTCTTTATCACTGGAGTCCGAGTCAAGTCTGGAGTCTTCATCACTGGAGTCTGAGTCGAGTCTGGAGTCTTTATCACTGGAGTCCGAGTCAAGTCTGAAGTCTTTATCACTGGAGTCTGAGTCGAGTCTGGAGTCTTTATCACTGGAGTCTCAGTCAAGTCTGGAGTCTTCATCACTGGAGTCTGAGTCAAGTCTGGAGTCTTTATCACTGGAGTCTGAGTCGAGTCTGGAGTCTCCCTCACTGGAGTCCGAATCGAGTCTCTGAAGTCTGAGTCAAGTCTGAAGTCTTTATCACTGGAGTCCGAATGGAGTCTGGAGTCTTCATCACTGGAGTCCAAGTTGAGTCTGGACTCTTCATCACTGGTGTCTGAGTCGAGTCTGGAGTCTTTATCACTGGAGTCCGAGTCAAGTCTGGAGTCTCCATCACTGGAGTCTGAGTCGAGTCTGGAGTCTTTATCACTGGAGTCCGAATCGAGTCTGGACTCTTCATCACTGGAGTCCGAATCGAGTCTGGAGTCTTCGTCACTGGAGTCCGAGTCAAGTCTGCAGCCTTTATCACTGGAGTCCAAGTCAAGTTTGGAGTCCTCATCACTGTAGTCTGAGTCAAGTCTGGAGTCTTTATCACTGGAGTCTGAGTCAAGTCTCTGGAGTCTTTATCACTGGAGTCCAAGTTGAGTCTGGACTCTTCATCATTGGTGTCTGAGTCGAGTCTGGAGTCTTTATCACTGGAGTCCGAGTCAAGTCTGGAGTCTTTATCACTGGAGTCTGAGTCGAGTCTGGAGTCTTTATCACTGGAGTCCGAGTCAAGTCTGGAGTCTTTATCACTGGAGTCTGAGTCAAGTCTGGAGTCTTTATCACTGGAGTCCGAATCGAGTCTGGAGTCTTCGTCACTGGAGTCCGAGTCAAGTCTGCAGCCTTTATCACTGGAGTCCAAGTCAAGTCTGGAGTCCTCATCACTGGAGTCCGAGTCAAGTCTGGAGTCTTTATCACTGGAGTCTGAGTCAAGTCTGGAGTCTTTATCACTGGAGTCCGAATCGAGTCTGGAGTTTTCATCACTGGAGTCCGAGTCAAGTCTGCAGCCTTTATCACTGGAGTCCAAGTCAAGTCTGGAGTCCTCATCACTGGAGTCCGAGTCAAGTCTGGAGTCTTTATCACTGGAGTCCGAGTCAAGTCTGGAGTCTTTATCACTGGAGTCTGAATCGAGTCTGAAGTCTTTATCACTGGAGTCCGAGTCAAGTCTGGAGTCTTTATCACTGGAGTCCGAGTCTAGTCTGGAGTCTTCATCACTGGAGTCCGAATCGAGTCTGAAGTCTTTATCACTGGAGTCCGAGTCAAGTCTGGAGTCTTCATCACTGAAGTCCGAGTCAAGTCTGGAGTCTTCATCACTGGAGTCCGAATCGAGTCTGGAGTCTTCATCACTGGAGTCTTTTTCAAGTCTGCAGTCTTTATCACTGGAGTCTGAGTCGAGTCTGGAGTCTTTATCACTGGAGTCTGAATCGAGTCTGAAGTCTTTATCACTGGAGTCCGAGTCAAGTCTGGAGTCTTTATCACTGGAGTCCGAGTCTGGACTCTTCATCATTGGTGTCTGAGTCGAGTCTGGAGTCTTCATCACTGGAGTCCGAATCGAGTCTGGAGTCTTCATCACAGGAGTCCGAGTCAAGTCTGGAGTCTTTATCACTGGAGTCCGAGTCGAGTCTGGAGTCTTCATCACTGGAGTTCGAGTCAAGTCTGGAGTCCTTATCACTGGAGTCCGAGTCAAGTCTGCAGCCTTTATCACTGGAATCCAAGTCAAGTCTGGAGTCCTCATCACTGGAGTCCGAGTCAAGTCTGGAGTCTTTATCACTGGAGTCTGAGTCAAGTCTGGAGTCTTTATCACTGGAGTCCGAGTCAAGTCTGGAGTCTTCATCACTGGAGTCCGAGTCAAGTCTGCAGCCTTTATCACTGGAGTCCGAGTCAAGTCTGGAGTCTTCATCACTGGAGTCCGAGTCAAGTCTGGAGTCTTCATCACTGAAGTCCGAGTCAAGTCTGGAGTCTTCATCACTGGAGTCCGAATCGAGTCTGGAGTCTTCATCACTGGAGTCTGAGTCGAGTCTGGAGTCTTCATCACTGGAGTCCGAGTCAAGTCTGCAGTCTTTATCACTGGAGTCCGAGTCAAGTCTGCAGTCTTTATCACTGGAGTCCGAGTCAAGTCTCTGGAGTCTTTATCACTGGAGTCCAAGTTGAGTCTGGACTCTTCATCACTGGTGTCTGAGTTGAGTCTGGAGTCTTTATCACTGGAGTCCGAGTCAAGTCTGGAGTCTTTATCACTGGAGTCTGAGTCGAGTCTGGAGTCTTTATCACTGGAGTCCGAGTCTAGTCTGAAGTCTTTATCACTGGAGTCTGAGTCGAGTCTGGAGTCTTTATCACTGGAGTCTGAATCGAGTCTGAAGTCTTTATCACTGGAGTCTGAGTCGAGTCTGGAGTCTTTATCACTGGAGTCTGAGTCGAGTCTGGAGTCTTCATCACTGGAGTCCGAGTCAAGTCTGGAGTCTTTATCACTGGAGTCCGAATCGAGTCTGGAGTCCTCATCACTGGAGTCCGAGTCAAGTCTGGAGTCTTTATCATTGAAGTCCGAGTCTAGTCTGGAGTCTTTATCACTGGAGTCCGAATCGAGTCTGGAGTCTTTATCACTGAAGTCCGAGTCTAGTCTGGAGTCTTTATCACTGGAGTCCGAGTCTAGTCTGGAGTCTTTATCACTGGAGTCCGAGTCAAGTCTGGAGTCTTTATCATTGAAGTCCGAGTCTAGTCTGGAGTCTTTATCACTGGAGTCCGAATCGAGTCTGGAGTCTTTATCACTGAAGTCCGAGTCTAGTCTGGAGTCTTTATCACTGGAGTCCGAGTCTAGTCTGGAGTCTTTATCACTGGAGTCCGAATCGAGTCTGGAGTCCTCATTACTGAAGTCCGAATGGAGTCTGGAGTCTTTATCACTGGAGTCTGAGTCGAGTCTGGAGTCTTTATCAATGGAGTCCTCATCACTGGAGTCTGAATCGAGTCTGGAGTCTTCATTACTGAAGTCCGAGTCGAGTCTGGAGTCTTTATCACTGGAGTCCGAGTCAAGTCTCTGGAGTCTTTATCACTGGAATAAAGGTCCTAATATACATCAATAGAAGGGATACATCCAGCCTGTTACATTTAATACATTATAATATAAAATACAAAACATTTGTCCTGGCAACAAGATGAGTTGTTGGCATGTACAGGGTGAAAAGCAGCAGTCCTAGCACGGAGCCTTGCGGTACTCCATACTTGTGATCGGTGTGACAGCTCTTCATTCACTGCTACAAACTGATTACAGTCAGATAAGTATGATTTAAACCATGCCAATGCAATTCCACTAATGCCAACATAATTCTTGAGTCTATTCAGAAGAATGTTGTGGTCGATATTGTCGAATGCAGCACTAAGTTCCAGTAACACTAATAGAGAGATACAGCCATGGTTGGATGATCAGAGTAATGATTATGAGATTCACTTTAATATGATCATATGATACAATGACAGACAGAATATGCACTGTAAAAAAGAAAAGTGAGAGATAAAGATCAAATATAAACATTTCATGTTGTTGGATTTTTTTATTTAAGTCATGAAAGAGAGAGCGAGAGAGAGTATGGGCCACATACGGTGCTTAAACATTGTAATCTTCATCAGTCATTAAAGGGTTAGTTCACCCAAAAATGAAATTTCCTTTATTAATGACTCACCCAAATGTCGTCCCACACCTGTAAGACCTCCGTTCATCCTTGGAACACAGTTTAAGATATTTTAGATTTAGTCCGAGGCAGTGGCAGGGCCAGAAATGTTTAACTGAGTGGACCTTGGTGGAATAGGGTGGACCTCAATGACTACTCTCAAATTACACAAATTTAACAATACGAGATTAAATCACTTGACAGTAAATATAAGCTATATATGATTTATTTTTTGCCAACAAATTCATGTATATAGAAAATTGATTTATAACAAGCAGCTACAAAGCCTATTGCAAGGAAGACAAATATAGATATTGTGCTGCTATATGACCACTGTAACAAGACATCAGTGTTTAAAATGGAATAACCAGTTCTTGTCAACTAATGCAACTCAGTAAAACTGTTGTCAAATATGTATTTGCAGCTTAACCTGGGAGAATTTGAAGTAATCTATTTTATAAAATGATAAAGCTAATGCAATATATATGACACTAATAGAACGTCAATGAAATGGGAACTTTGTGTACCACTTAGCAGCAAAATTTCTAGACTTGCCGTTTATTATTGTGCGCGGAAACTCGCGTAAATGGGGCTGAGCAGGTGGTTCAAGTGTGGATAAATCCGCTGGTATGTTTCCTTTCTCGACGATTAGCCCGGGTTGAGAGGAGGAGGTGCTGGTGGGTGGAAGAGATGATGTGGTGGACTGCTGGTCAGTTGAGGTGTCTGTACTGTCATCGTCATCAAATATTTCAGGTTCTGTTCTTGTTTTTTTTAAATATTTAATTAAAGATGTCTGTTTCGACATGCTCGTCTCGTGTCATGCGCCGTGGCCCGTGTTAAAAGTTTATTTCACTTGCAGACGTAAACTCATCTTCCCATCCCCCCAAAAATACGCGATTGGCTAAACATTACTACTAAGCTTATTGATTGGCTGTTGCAATAAGGCAGTTATATGAAAATGTTTTCACTCTACAGTAATTATTTTTTAATGAAACTTTTTGTACGTGTTTAAGTGATTAGTGTTGTCACATAGGCATATTCTTTTCTGCTATCCCAAAAAAAACAAAAACTTTTTTTTTTTTTGTCTTTTCTGATTGGGTGGGCCAGTCGTCAATCTGAGTGGGCCAGTGCCACCCTGGAACCTTATGTAGCCTCGCCCCTGGTCCGAGGCCTTTCTGTCCTTTGAATGTAAGTGTATGCCCACTTGCTGTCCAAGTCCAGGAGGGAATGAAAACATCATCAAAGTAGTCCATATGTGACATCAGTTGGACTCTTTTGAAGCATCGACAATACATTTCTGTCCAAAAATAACAAAAAATACGACTTTAATTTTTATTTTTCTTTGAACTAATCCTTTAAATTAAAAGTTGCTATAGTATGTTGACTGCTCTGTGATGGTTAATAAAAGATAACGATCTGTCAATTTTAGACCTATGAAATGAAAATTACAATTACAAATCCCCAGAAACTGAAAAATTAAAATCCAATATATAGAGCTATCAGTATCAGTGTTGGTCATATTGGCTTTCTTTAATAGTAATTATGTACAACAAACATGTCAAATATACTGTCTTCACGTCTTTAGTATAGTCAAAATATTACAAAATAGTCTTCACATCCAGTCCATCTTCCCAAACCTCCTCAGACTAGACTAGTCTGCCAGGTTTTGTGCCGTCTGAATACTGAGATTCTGCCTGCAGACCAGCACACACAGGAGAGGGTCTGAAATCAGTCTCAAACTCATCAAGAAGCAAGGAATAAGCGAAACATGAAGAGGCGGAGGGACAGACTTATGAATGAGTAACAAGAAATGAAGTAAAATCAAGGGTAGATAAAGCACCAGCACAGTGAATATGAAAATAACCCAAATATGAGGATCTGGTTTTCTGGATGTGTGATGATCAGAACAACACAAAGTGCAGCAAGATAAGATCCACAAAATCACTGACACAACAAGCACTAAAACAGGAAGCCAAGAAAGATATACAATTAAATCGATGATGATATAGAGAAACAAAAATAAGTAGGCAATTATGAAATTCTTTGAAGAGAAAACCGGAGTGCACAGTGGATGTTTCACAGAGATAATTCCCTCTAGCGCCACAAGCTGGTTTAGGAGGAGACCACAGACTCTTGATGAGGACCATAAAACCAGAGAAACCCAACATGTCCAACCTCCATCCGAGTTGAGCTCATTTAAAATAAGTTTTATCAGTATGTAGGGACTCAAGAACAGCTCAATAAAGTCAGTGAGGAGGAGGGGGATGATGAAGCCTGAAATACGGTGTCCATTCTTTCTGTGATAAATGATATAGCTGGTAGACCAAACAAGAGCTGGTAGACCTGCACACACACTGATGGTGATGAAGATGGACCATCTGACTCTTATCAGGACAGGTACTGTATTCCAGTAAAATAGAATACTTTCCATATTTCAGTCCGTCTTTGATCACTTTGTGATATCAAGCTGAAAATATGAATGAGTGAAACATTAATATTAATTCAACACATGCTGAGCAACTTTCAGAAGTCACAAATCTCACTATTATATTCTACAACTCACAATCATCAGACTGAAAATATTAAAGGGGTACTTCAGCGCTGGAAAGATGAATCTGTATCAGACGTTATTAATATAGAAGAAATGTGAAAATATTTTTTGAATTTGGTGCCTTCTAGACTGAGAAAAGACAGAAAATTAATTTTTGTCTCATGGGGATAAAATACAACAATTCCCAGAATGCATTGCTTCGCTACCCTACTAGAGTCCATATGAGGCCACTCCCAAAGCCGCCGCTACTGGATGATCACTTGCCCAAATTCCCACCGCGTTCATTTTCATAAAATAAGTCCCGTTAGAGAACAGACACTACAATTAAAAACTGACTGTGTCTGTTCAATATAATGTGATTTATCCGCTGAGGGAGTGTCCCAAACGCTGCAGGAGTCAGATTACATTCACCGTCATAAATGAGCTGATGAGCTTTCGTGGTGAGAGCTGAGGTAAACACGTCCGTGCTCGAGGCAATGCATTCACAGCGCATGTTCAGTCTGGCACGTTTTTCAGTTCGTGCCTTTGGAGTCTTAACTTTCATAGGAATTAATTAGAGAAGTTGAAACACTCACTTTGCTCCACCGCTCCGTTTACATAAATGCCTGCTGCTGCGAGCTGAGCTGTGAGTGAGATCCCACCCCATATGTGCGGGTTGAAAATATGTGGAAACAGCACCTCTACTGATTTTAGTCTTTAGTCTAAATAGCTCCTCTACTGACTGTAGTCTTTAGTCTAAATAGCTCCTCTACTGGCTGTAGTCTTTAGTCTAAATAGCTCCTCTACTGGCTGTAGTCTTTAGTCTAAATAGCTCCTCTACTGGCTGTAGTCTTTAGTCTAAATAGCTCCTCTACCGACTGTAGTCTTTAGTCTAAATAGCTCCTCTACTGACTGTAGTCTTTAGCCTAAATAGCTCCTCTACTGACTGTAGTCTATAGTCTAAATAGCTCCTCTACTGGCTGTAGTCTTTAGTCTAAATAGCTCCTCTACTGGCTGTAGTCTTTAGTCTAAATAGCTCCTCTACTGACTGTAGTCTTTAGTCTAAATAGCTCCTCTACTGACTGTAGTCTTTAGTCTAAATAGCTCCTCTACTTGCTGTAGTCTTTAGTCTAAATAGCTCCTCTACTGGCTGTAGTCTTTAGTCTAAATAGCTCCCCCTACTGGCTGTAGTCTTTAGTCTAAATAGCTCCTCTACTGACTGTAGTCTTTAGTCTAAATAGCACCTCTACTGACTGTAGTCTTTAGTCTAAATAGCTCCTCTACTGGCTGTAGTCTTTAGTCTAAATAGCTCCTCTACTGGCTGTAGTCTTTAGTCTAAATAGCTCCTCTACTGGCTGTAGTCTTTAGTCTAAATAGCTCCTCTACTGACTGTAGTCTTTAGTCTAAATAGCTCCTCTACTGGCTGTAGTCTTTAGTCTAAATAGCTCCCCCTACTGGCTGTAGTCTTTAGTCTAATTAGCTCCTCTACTGGCTGTAGTCTTTAGTCTAAATAGCTCCTCTACTGGCTGTAGTCTTTAGTCTAAATAGCTCCTCTACTGGCTGTAGTCTTTAGTCTAAATAGCTCCTCTACTGGCTGTAAACAGAGACAACTGTTTACATCAAATGGCCACCACCCAAACAAACTTGGTGCAAGAGTGCTAAAGAACAATATTTATTTTTCCCTTCATCATCCTTCAGCTGTGTGTTTTAACTCACTCAACCTGATACAGAGTATGGATGACCACAGGACTTCATTTCAGCTCCTGAATGGACACTCGGCTGACACATCCCACAAGGACAATGAGAACTCCACACAGCCACAACAATTGCTCATGGACACACTCCCAGCTGAGCCCTGCCCACAGAGCTCACTACAGACAGACTGTGATGGATTAGAACTGCTCCAAGATTCAGCACCCAAAGATGACTTTCTTGAAAATGGACAGCAAAGCCAGGACAACATACTTCAACTTCCGATCACACCAGAGCAACAGCCCCTCTCACCAGACATGTCATTCCTCTCTCCAGCATCCCCGCATCTGGGCTTCTCAGAGAAAATGGAGGAACTGATTTTTGTTGGAACTAGACTATCACACTCAATTGCTGCGAGCCCCCAGATATCAACCAAAAAGCGTCGAGCCCCACAACCACCAAAGCCTGTGGGCCCAGCTCCCCCTCCTCCTGTGAGATTTCTTCGGTCACAACGCCAGGGCCCACACCCTCCTCCATCTGTTGTAGGTGAATCAAAAACAACTGATTCCAGCTCTCAGTGATGTGTTTTGGGTCCCCGCTATGATAACAGTACCTTTTTTAGTACAAAACAAGTGGGAACCCAGTGTGCCTGCCTCTTTCTCTATCTCTGTTCTGTTACGTGAAAGAAAGTCTAAGGCCTTGTCAGGCCGTTTAACAAACCAATATAATCTGCTGCCTGTTACCTGTCAAACTAAGACTAATGTGGGTGAAAAAATTAATACTGTTAAGTTAGCACTTTTAAACATCTGTTCACTTAAGAACAAATCATTCCTAGTCAGCGACTTAATAACCACAAACAACCTTGATTTTTTGCTTCTAAATGAAACGTGGTTAGAAGAAAACTGTAGTGCAACAGTCCTCAATGAAGCAGCCCCTCCTAACTTTACTTTTATGAGTGTTTGCAGAGCAGTTAGGAGAGGTGGGGGTGTTGCTGCTCTTTTTAAAGATTTCTATCAATGTAAGCAAGTATCATTTGGTGACTATTTGTCTCTAGAATATCTGGGTATTGTGTTAAAAGGTTCTCCACGCATCCTGCTTATCATTGTTTACAGGCCTCCAAAGTACTCACCAGCCTTTATTGAGGAACTTACAGAACTGTTATCAATAATTTCCTCAGAGTTTGACTGTTTTGCTATTGCTGGGGATTTTAACATTCACATAGATAATATTGAATCCAGTACAACAAAAGAGCTCATGACTGTTCTTAACACTTTTGATTTGACACAGCATGTAAATGGACCCACACACAATCGTGGACACACTCTAGATTTACTTATCAGTAAGGGTCTAAATATTTCATCGATTGTTATTAAGGATGTGGCACTGTCTGATCATTTCTGTATTTTCTTTGACATCTCAATCTCTCCTGCCATTGAAGCTAGATCTGTCTCTGTCAAAAAGAGATGCTTAATTGAGAACACTAATGTGCTGTTTATGAAGGCTTTATCTCTAACACCAAGCATATCTGCAGACTCTGTTGATTTTCTCCTTGACTCCTTTAACTCAAAAGTTAAGAGTGTAATGGATGATATTGCCCCTCTGAAAGTCAGGAAAAAGAGTGGCAAACAAAAGGCACCATGGAGAAACTCAACAGCAGTTCAAATAATGAAAAGACAATGCAGAAAATCTGAACGAAAGTGGCGGAAGACAAAACTTGTAGTCCATTATAACATCTATAAAGACAGCCTTCATGCTTTCAATGTTGAACTAGGCAAAGCTAGACAGACCTTCTTCTCAAATATTATAAACAAACACATAAACAACACGCGCACTCTTTTTGCTACTGTAGACAGACTAACAAACCCCCCGAGTCACATTCCCAGAGAAATGCTCTCAGACAGCAAATGCAGTGAGTTTGCTTCCTTCTTCTCAGAGAAAATCAAAAATATCAGAAAGGTGATCAGCACATCCTCTAGTTGCTCTGGGGTCAGTCAGATTAGACCAAACCCTCAGAAAATTACTATGTCTGATTTCGAAACAATTGACGGTAAAATTTTAGAAGACACAGTACAGCATCTTAAAACATCAACCTGCACCCTTGACGCACTCCCCACTTCTTTTTTCAAAAGTGTGTTTAACTGTTTGGAAGCAGATCTCCTAGAAGTGGTGAACTCCTCACTTCTCTACGGGACTTTTCCAACCGCCCTTAAAACTGCAATAGTTAAGCCTCTTCTGAAAAAGAGACATCTAGATAACTCCATACTGAGCAACTACAGACCAATCTCAAATCTCCCCTTCATAGGCAAAATCATCGAAAAAGTTGTTTTCAATCAACTAAACAAATTCTTAAACTCAAACGGATTCTTTGACAATTTTCAATCTGGTTTCCGACCGCATCACAGCACAGAGACAGCGCTCATAAAGATTATAAATGATATTCGCTTGAATACTTATACAGGCAAAACATCAATTCTGGTTCTACTCGATCTCAGTGCTGCATTCGACACTGTTGACCACAACATACTTCTAGACAGGCTGGAAAACTGGGTCGGGCTTTCTGGGATGGTCCTCAGATGGTTCAGATCATACTTAGAAGGGAGAGGTTATTATGTGAGTATAGGAGACCATAAGTCTGAGTGGACGTCCATGACATGCGGAGTCCCACAAGGGTCAATTCTAGCACCTCTCCTGTTTAACCTGTATATGCTGCCACTGAGCCAAATAATGAAAAAGAACAATATTGCTTACCACAGCTATGCTGACGACACCCAGCTCTACTTAGCACTGTCACCTAATGACTACAGCCCCATTGACTCGCTGTGCAAATGCATTGATGAAGTTAACGACTGGATGTGCCAAAACTATCTTCAGTTAAACAAAGACAAAACTGAAATCATTACATTTGGAAACAAAGATGAAATTCTCAAGGTGAACGCGTATCTTGAGGCTAAAGGTCTGATAACAAAAAATCAAGTCAGGAATCTTGGTGTGATTTTGGAGTCAGACCTGAGTTTCAGTAGTCATGTCAGAGCAATAACTAAATCAGCATACTATCATCTGAAAAATATTGCAAGGATTAGATGTTTTGTCTCCAGGCAAGACTTAGAGAAACTGGTTCACGCTTTCATCACCAGTAGAGTGGACTATTGTAATGGACTTCTCACTGGCCTTCCCAAAAAAGACCATTAGACAGCTGCAGCTCATACAGAATGCTGCTGCCAGGATTCTGAGTAGAACCAGAAAATATGACCATATCACACCAGTCCTCAGGTCTTTACACTGGCTTCCAGTTACATCTAGGATCGATTTTAAAGTACTATTACTTGTTTATAAATCACTCAATGACCTAGGACCTCAATACATCACAGATATGCTGATTAAATACAAACCCAACAGATCACTCAGATCAGCAGGATCAAATCAGTTAGAAATACCAAGAGTTCACTCAAAGCAAGGAGAGTCTGCCTTTAGCTATTATGCCAGCCGCAGCTGAACCGGCTTCCTGAACAGATCAGATTTGCTCCAACAGTCGCCACATTCAAATCCAGACTCAAAACACATCTGTTCAGCTGTGCATTTACTGAATGAGCTCTGAGCACTGTATGTCCGACTGATTGCACCTTATCTATGCATCATTTTTTAAATAATTTTTTATAACTGTTTTAGTTTACCTGTTCTTTTCTTTGGTTATCATCATTTTATTACTTTTAATTCTCTTTACATTGTATTCTTTTTCTTTTGCATTTTTTAGCCCTATTTTAATTCCTTTCTATGTAAAGCACTTTGAATTGCCATTGTGTATGAAATGTGCTATATAAATAAACTTGCCTTGCCTTGCCTTGCCTAGTCTTCAGTCTAAATAGCTCCTCTACTGGCTGTAGTCTTTAGTCTAAATAGCTCCTCTACTGGCTGTAGTCTTTAGTCTAAATAGCTCCTCTACTGGCTGTAGTCTTTAGTCTAAATAGCTCCTCTACTGGCTGTAGTCTTTAGTCTAAATAGCTCCTCTACTGGCTGTAGTCTTTAGTCTAAATAGCTCCTCTACTGGCTGTAGTCTTTAGTCTAAATAGCTCCTCTACTGGCTGTAGTCTTTAGTCTAAATAGCTCCTCTACTGGCTGTAGTCTTTAGTCTAAATAGCTCCTCTACTGGCTGTAGTCTTCAGTCTAAATAGCTCCTCTACTGGCTGTAGTCTTTAGTCTAAATAGCTCCTCTACTGGCTGTAGTCTTCAGTCTAAATAGCTCCTCTACTGGCTGTAGTCTTTAGTCTAAATAGCTCCTCTACTGGCTGTAGTCTTTAGTCTAAATAGCTCCTCTAAAGGCTGTAGTCTTCAGTCTAAATAGCTCCTCTACTGGCTGTAGTCTTTAGTCTAAATAGCTCCTCTACTGGCTGTAGTCTTCAGTCTAAATAGCTCCTCTACTGGCTGTAGTCTTTAGTCTAAATAGCTCCTCTACTGGCTGTAGTCTTTAGTCTAAATAGCTCCTCTACTGGCTGTAGTCTATAGTCTAAATAGCTCCTCTACTGACTGTAGTCTTTAGTCTAAATAGCTCCTCTGCTGGCTGTAGTCTTTAGTCTAAATAGCTCCTCTACTGACTGTAGTCTTTAGTCTAAATAGCTCCCCTACTGGCTGTAGTCTTTAGTCTAAATAGCTCCTCTACTGACTGTAGACTTTAGTCTAAATAGCTCATCTACTTGCTGTTGTCTTTAGTCTAAATAGCTCCTCTACTGGCTGTAGTCTTTAGTCTAAATAGCTCCTCCACTGGCTGTAGTCTTTAGTCTAAATAGCTCCTCTACTGGCTGTAGTCTTTAGTCTAAATAGCTCCTCCACTGGCTGTAGTCTTTAGTCTAAATAGCTCCTCTACTGGCTGTAGTATTTAGTCTAAATAGCTCCTCCACTGACTGTAGTCTTTAGTCTAAATAGCTCCTCTCCTGGCTTTAGTCTTTAGTCTAAATAGCTCTTCTACTGACTGTAGTCTTTAGTCTAAATAGCTCCTCTACTGACTGTAGTCTTTAGTCTAAATAGCTCCTCTACTGACTGTAGTCTTTAGTCTAAATAGTCTTTAGTCTAAATAGCTCCTCTACTGGCTGTAGTCTTTAGTCTAAATAGCTCCTCTACTGACTGTAGTCTTTAGTCTAAATAGCTCCTCTACTGACTGTAGTCTTTAGTCTAAATAGCTCCTCTACTGACTGTAGTCTTTAGTCTAAATAGCTCCTCTACTGGCTGTAGTCTTTAGTCTAAATAGCTCCTCTACTGGCTGTAGTCTTTAGTCTAGCTCCTCTACTGGCTGTAGTCTTTAGTCTAAATAGCTCCTCTACTGACTGTAGTCTTTAGTCTAGCTCCTCTACTGACTGTAGTCTTTAGTCTAAATAGCTCCTCTACTGACTGTAGTCTTTAGTCTAAATAGCTCCTCTACTGGCTGTAGTCTTTAGTCTAAATAGCTCCTCTACTGACTGTAGTCTTTAGTCTAAATAGCTCCTCTACTGACTGTAGTCTTTAGTCTAAATAGCTCCTCTACTGACTGTAGTCTTTAGTCTAAATAGCTCCTCTACTGGCTGTAGTCTTTAGTCTAAATAGCTCCTCTACTGGCTGTAGTCTTTAGTCTAAATAGCTCCTCTACTGGCTGTAGTCTTTAGTCTAAATAGCTCCTCTACTGGCTGTAGTCTTAAGTCTAAATAGCTCCTCTACCGGCTGTAGTCTTTAGTCTAAATAGCTCCTCTACCGGCTGTAGTCTTTAGTCTAAATAGTCTTTAGTCTAAATAGCTCCTCTACTGGCTGTAGTCTTTAGTCTAAATAGCTCCTCTACTGGCTGTAGTCTTTAGTCTAAATAGCTCCTCTACTGGCTGTAGTCTTTAGTCTAAATAGCTCCTCTACTGGCTGTAGTCTATAGTCTAAATAGCTCCTCTACTGGCTGTAGTCTTTAGTCTAAATAGCTCCTCTACTGGCTGTAGTCTTTAGTCTAAATAGCTCCTCTACTGGCTGTAGTCTTTAGTCTAAATAGCTCCTCTACTGGCTGTAGTCTTTAGTCTAAATAGCTCCTCTACTGGCTGTAGTCTATAGTCTAAATAGCTCCTCTACTGGCTGTAGTCTTTAGTCTAAATAGCTCCTCTACTGACTGTAGTCTTTAGTCTAAATAGCTCCTCTACTGGCTGTAGTCTTTAGTCTGAATAGCTCCTCTACTGACTGTAGTCTTTAGTCTAAATAGCTCCGCTACTGGCTGTAGTCTTTAGTCAATAGCTCCTCTACTGACTGTAGTCTTTAGTCTAAATAGCTCCTCTACTGACTGTAGTCTATAGTCTAAATAGCTCCTCTACTGGCTGTAGTCTTTAGTCTGAATAGCTCCGCTACTGACTGTAGTCTTTAGTCTAAATAGCTCCTCTACTGACTGTAGTCTATAGTCTAAATAGCTCCTCTACTGGCTGTAGTCTTTAGTCTGAATAGCTCCTCTACTGACTGTAGTCTTTAGTCTAAATAGCTCCTCTACTGGCTGTAGTCTTTAGTCAATAGCTCCTCTACTGACTGTAGTCTTTAGTCTAAATAGCTCCTCTACTGACTGTAGTCTTTAGTCTAAATAGCTCCTCTACTGGCTGTAGTCTTTAGTCTAAATAGCTCCTCTACTGGCTGTAGTCTATAGTCTAAATAGCTCCTCTACTGGCTGTAGTCTTTAGTCTGAATAGCTCCTCTGCTGGCTGTAGTCTTTAGTCTAAATAGCTCCTCTACTGGCTGTAGTCTATAGTCTAAATAGCTCCTCTACTGGCTGTAGTCTTTAGTATAATTAGCTCCTCTACTGGCTGTAGTCTTTAGTCTAATTATCTCCTCTACTGACTGTAGTCTTTAGTCTAAATAGCTCCTCTATTGACTGAAGTCTTTAGTCTAAATAGCTCCTCCACTGGCTGTTGTCTTTAGTCTAAATAGCTCCTCCGCTGGCTGTTGTCTTTAGTCTAAATAGCTCCTCTACTGACTGTAGTCTTTAGTCTAAATAGCTCCTCTACTGGCTGTAGTCTTTAGTCTAAATAGCTCCTCTACTGGCTGTAGTCTTTAGTCTAAATAGCTCCTCTACTGACTGTAGTCTTTAGTCTAAATAGCTCCTCTACTGACTGTAGTCTTTAGTCTAAATAGCTCCTCTACTGACTGTAGTCTTTAGTCTAAATAGCTCCTCTACTGACTGTAGTCTTTAGCTCCTCTACTGACTGTAGTCTTTAGTCTAAATAGCTCCTCTACTGGCTGTAGTCTTTAGTCTAAATAGCTCCTCTACTGGCTGTAGTCTTTAGTCTAAATAGCTCCTCTACTGGCTGTAGTCTTTAGTCTAAATAGCTCCTCTACTGGCTGTAGTCTTTAGTCTAAATAGCTCCTCTACTGACTGTAGTCTTTAGTCTAAATAGCTCCTCTACTGACTGTAGTCTTTTTTTTTTTTTTTTTTTTTTTTTTTTTTTTTTTTTTTTTTTTATATTTTTTATTAGTATTTTTATTTTAATACACAAAAGCATAAAACAGTAAACAACATAGGACAACCAAGGACACAAAAAAAAAAAAAAAAAAGGACTGGATTGCCTCAGTATATATATACATATAAAAATTATTGAAAATATTAACATAAATTACAATATACATCGTTGTTTTATAAACCAGATAATTTTGATCAAAATTTAAGAGGGCGATTGGTCTATAATTTGCTGGCTCGGTCTCAGATTTCTCTTTTTTCAGAATTACACAAATATTTGCTTCATATAAAGAATCAGGAAGTTTCTGTTTTAGGATTGAATCTTGTAGCATTCTTAGCATATAAGGGGCCAACTTCTTACTAAAAGCTTTAAAGAATTCACAGCCAAAACCATCCGGGCCTGCAGTTTTTCCAGTTGGAAAAGCATGAATTGCCCCTAGTAAATCTTCTATTGAAAGTTCAGAGTCTAGATCAGACCTAGAGGCTTCACTAAGTTTTGGAAGACTTAATTTTGAAAAAAAGCTATCAAAATTAGGGTCTGTAACGTTAATTTTAGAAGTGTATAATTCAGAATAAAACTCCCTGAAACATTCGTTTATCTCCTTGGGATTAGTTATTAAACTGCCCGTTTTTGATTTTATCATATGAATCGCCTTTTTAGCTTGTTCTCCCTTCAATTGCCTTGCGAGCAACCTTCCGGGTTTATCCCCCAACTCAAAATACTTCTGTTTAAGTTTGAGGAGAAGGGTACTTATTTGCCCATTCAAGATAGAATTATACTCGTGTTTTAATTTTAAAATTTTATTATAGTCAGACTTTGAGAGTGACACTCTATATGCTTGTTCGAGTACTGGGAGTGTTTCCTCTATTTTCCGAAGTCGACTATTGGTAGCCCGTTTTTTGGATGATTCAAATGATATGATATGGCCTCGCATTACAGCTTTAAACGTATCCCACAAAATTGAATCTGAAACCTCTCCATTGTCGTTAGTCGCAAAAAACTCCTCTATTTTTCCAGTTAAATATGATACAAAAGTTGAATCTTTTAATAACATTGGGTTAAAACGCCAACAAAAATTCCGCTTTGGCAAGATACTTTCAAGTTGAAGTGTAACTGGGCTATGATCAGATATTAATATATTATGATATTTAGTACTGTTAATATTAGAAATCAATTCAGATGTTACCAAAAAATAATCAATTCTAGTGTATGATTTATGAACATGAGAATAAAATGAATAATCCCTGTCTGTCGGATGCTGAAGCCTCCAAATATCAATCATATTTCTAGATTTGATTAAGTTATGAAGTGTTTGTATGGAGGTAATTGTAGGTGGTGGTTTTGAGGAAAGTCTATCCATATATGGATCCAAGTAACAGTTGAAATCACCACCTATTATTACGTTTGAGGAGTTTACATCTGGAATTATACTAAAGATTTTGCGAAAAAATTCTGAGTCATCAAAATTGGGGCCATATATATTAAGCAAAGTTATGGGGAGAGAATTTATATGTCCAGATACCATTATATATCTCCCTTGAGGATCAGCCACCATGGATGAAAGACGGAAAAGGACATTTTTACGGAAAAGAATAGCTACACCTCTAGCTTTGGCATTGAATGGGGCCTGGTACACTTGAGATATCCAGTTAGTTCTGAGTCTGCGTTGATGAGTTACACTAAGATGAGTTTCCTGGAGAAATATTATATCAGCCTTGAGGGATTTCAAATGTGCAAACACTCTACTCCTTTTAATTACATGGCCAAGTCCTCTAACATTCCAAGAAGCTAATGTAATAGCTTCCCCATTAATATTAGTCATTAATCTCTGCTACAATTAGAGATTGGAATATTGAAATGAGGCTGTCCAGAAAAGAAAAGAAAAGAAAAGAAAAGAAGAAAAGAAAAGAAAAAAGGGAAAAAAAGGAAGGAAAAGAAAATTATTAATAATTACAAAAAACACCAACATGTAGAACGCTTTGTAACATGGAACTAAGCCATCCCACCCCCTCCCACGTCTGGCTTCCCCGAAATGAAGCACTTTCTCCCCTTTTCGAACCGAGAACACTACTCGCATTAAAGTAGTAGGATCCATCGCCAGTCACTTCGATCGCGGCGATCTTGCTCACCTCCGTTCCAAGTTACGAACTTTTCATGTTTTAGAATTATTAACGACGCCGTCCATATAGATGCTTCCCGTAAACACTCTTAATAAATCAGAAGTAATGATTTAGTATCAATAGGCAGAGGAAAAAAGTATTTTAAGAGTGATACCAGTGTTGCGCAAAGTTCTCTACTCCTGCCTCAATCTGGTCTCCACAAATTTCGCAGCCTCTGCGGGGTCAGTGAAGGTCTTGAACTGTCCATTGTGCTGAACACGGAGACGCGCAGGAAAGCGAAGACTGTGTGTCACCTTTAACTCTCTCAGCTCACGCATCACATCACTGAACGCCCTTCGCTGCTCCATCACTTCTGCAGTGTAATCTGGAAAGATATACACCTTGTGTCCGTTGTAGTCCAAGTTGCGATCCCGGCGTAGTCGAAGGATTAATTCTTTTTCTTGGAAGAAATGCACTCGTGCCATGATGATACGTGGCCTCTCGCCCTCCCGCGGCATTGGCTTGAGAGCACGATGAGCGCGGTCAATGACCAGCGGTCCTGGAAAGTGAGTCTCGCCCAGCAGTTTAGGGATCAACGCTGCAACAAACTCAGTCGGTCTGCCTTTCTCCTCTCCCTCAGGGATACCGATTATTTTTATGTTGTTGCGTCGCGATCGCCCTTCTAAGTCGTTGACCTTCGCTCTAAGAACTTTGTTCATCTTCTGCAAATCAGTAAAAGCCGCTTCGAGAGAGCATAAACGGCCCTCGTGGTCTCGTGTCTGACCCTCGACAGTCTCCACTCTCTCCGCGAATTCATGTACCGATGTCTGTAGGGATCGAAAGTCTTCCTCGAACTTGTCGAACCTTTCATTTATGGTTGCAAGAATCTTGTTAGATATCTTTTCCCACATCAATGGCACATCATCATCGGCGTGACTATCAGGATTAGCTTCGTCACAGCTAGCTGACGGCTGACCTTTTGAGGCTTTTGCTGTTTTTGAAGGCATTTTTGCGTGTCAAGGTGTAGTCAAGTGAGGAATACTAGCTGAGTTGAAGTTTACAACACGTCTATACGAACTTAAAATAAAGACGGCGCCTGATTTAACAAATTTAAAAACTTGGCCTGGAGGAGCTCAAAGAAACACGTCTACTCCATGCGCACCTCAGCAGCGCCCCCCCTGACTGTAGTCTTTAGTCTAAATAGCTCCTCTACTGACTGTAGTCTTTAGTCTAAATAGCTCCTCTACTGGCTGTAGTCTTTAGTCAATAGCTCCTCTACTGACTGTAGTCTTTAGTCTAAATAGCTCCTCTACTGGCTTTAGTCTTTAGTCTAAATAGCTCCTCTACTGGCTGTAGTCTTTAGTCTAAATAGCTCCTCTACTGGCTGTAGTCTTTAGTCTAAATAGCTCCTCTACTGGCTGTAGTCTTTAGTCTAAATAGCTCCTCTACTGGCTGTAGTCTTTAGTCTAAATAGCTCCTCTACTGGCTGTAGTCTTTAGTCTAAATAGCTCCTCTACTGGCTGTAGTCTTTAGTCTAAATAGCTCCTCTACTGACTGTAGTCTTTAGTCTAAATAGCTCCTCTACTGGCTGTAGTTTTTAGTCTAAATAGCTCCTCTACTGACTGTAGTCTTTAGTCTAAATAGCTCCTCTACTGGCTGTAGTCTTTAGTCTAAATAGCTCCTCTACTGACTGTAGTCTTTAGTCTAAATAGCTCATCTACTGACTGTAGTCTTTAGTCTAAATAGCTCCCCCTACTGGCTGTAGTCTTTAGTCTAAATAGCTCCTCTACTGACTGTAGTCTTTAGTCTAAATAGCTCCTCTACTGACTGTAGTCTTCAGTCTAAATAGCTCCTCTACTGGCTGTAGTCTTTAGTCTAAATAGCTCCTCTACTGACTGTAGTCTTCAGTCTAAATAGCTCCTCTACTGGCTGTAGTCTTTAGTCTAAATAGCTCCTCTACTGGCTGTAGTCTTTAGTCTAAATAGCTCCTCTACTGACTGTAGTCTTTAGTCTAAATAGCTCCTCTACTGGCTGTAGTCTTTAGTCTAAATAGCTCCTCTACTGACTGTAGTCTTTAGTCTAAATAGCTCCTCTACTGGCTGTAGTCTTTAGTCTAAATAGCTCCTCTACTGGCTGTAGTCTTTAGCCTAAATAGCTCCTCTACTGGCTGTAGTCTTTAGTCAATAGCTCCTCTACTGACTGTAGTCTTTAGTCTAAATAGCTCCTCTACTGGCTGTAGTCTTTAGTCTAAATAGCTCCTCTACTGGCTGTAGTCTTTAGTCTAAATAGCTCCTCTACTGACTGTAGTCTTTAGTCTAAATAGCTCCTCTACTGACTGTAGTCTATAGTCTAAATAGCTCCTCTACTGACTGTAGTCTTTAGTCTAAATAGCTCCTCTACTGACTGTAGTCTTTAGTCTAAATAGCTCCCCCTACTGGCTGTAGTGTTTATCCTCTGGATAAAGATTCCTCCGATGATGCAAAATTACGATATTTGCGTCATCCGAGGATTTTTTTTCCAGAAATATGAGTGGGAGGAGCACGATAATTCGAATATACTACAGGGTTTCTACTGATACAAAGCCATATTCTAATCGCTGAAGTAACCCTTTAATGCATTCTCGTCTGTATGACGTGTCAGTTCACATTTAATGATATTAAAGGGTTAGTTCACCCAAAAATCAAATGTCATTAATGCCTAATGTCGTTCCACACCCGTAAAACCTCCATTCATCTTTACACACAGTTTAAGATGTTAGTAACACTTTACTGTAAGGGTACATGAATTATCATGAATTCATGCATTAATTCATGAATGACTTATGCATTACTACATGCATTAATATCTCATGAATCATCAGGAACTAACAGGAATTCAACGTTTTTCATTCATGACTTCATGGATGAACAACGCCTTAATTAAAGCATAAACTAAGGTGAGTAAATCATCATACATTATGGTTTATTACTCATGATCATGATGTTTTCAGTGTTCACAAAAACATTGATCTAATTCATGCATGTAAGACTACTTTCGAAACCAGAATGTATGTATGTTTGAATGTATTTATGTCATTTGTGTATATTTCACCTACTATGATGTAATGTTGTTGTTGTAGTTGCAATGTAACATTTTAGAATGAACCCCAGGAAGACTAGCTGATTGCAGACTTTCAAGCTAATGGGACCCATTGAATAAACAAATAAATAAAAATAAGATTACTTTAAATTATGTTTTATTTTATTTGTAATGATGGCATTGTGAAATGACACGGATATGTACATGAAAGTTCAAGCCTTTACACACAGTTATCGTAAGCTTTTTCATAGTTTAATGTGATGTACAGATGAATATTAAAGTCGATACATTCAAGTTGACGTAAACTCTTCCCTCCCTCTGCTGCGGCGTCACATTATGACAGTCAACACGATTATGATTCAATATTCCTGTTATTATACTTAAAATAGTTTACAGAAAAGGCTTAACAAACTATTGCATAGATAAGCTATATCAGGCCTACAGTACACATCAACATCTCTTTCCTATCGACTTCAATATTCATCTGTACATCACATTAAAATATGAAAAAGCTTACGATAACTGTGTGTAAAGGCTTGACCTTTCATGTACATATCCATATCATTTCACAATGCCATCATTACAGTTTTTCTCGAATTATATATGTTAATTACATATTATAATGACAGCAGAATTCATGTGCTATGTGCTGAGCCTGTGGCCAGTTCTGGGCTCTGACCATTGACCTGCAGGCTACTATGAAGAAGACATGAACATGCCTAACTCAGAGATCATGGTTAATATAAAACTTTAGTTAATCACATTCATTGATATGTCTGAATGTGCTCCTCCCAATAAATTAAATAAAACATAATTAAAAGTAGTCTTACATGCATGAATTAGATCAATGTTTTTTGTGAACACTGAAAACATCATGATCATGAGTAATAAACCATAATGTATGATGATTTACTCACCTTAGTTAATGTTTTAATTAAGGTGTTGTTCATCCATGAAGTCAAGAATGAAAGACTTTGAATTGTAAAGTGTTACCAAGATATTTTATATTTAGTCCGAGAGCGTATGCAAGTGTATGCACACTATACTGTCCATGTCCAGAAAGGGAATAAAAACATCATCACAGTAGTCCATATGAGACATCAGTGGGTTAATTAGAGTCTCTTGAAGCATCCAAAATACATTTGGGTCCAAAAATAACAAAAACTACGACTTTATTCAGCATTGGCTTCTCTTCCGCGTTTGAATCTTTATTTGAGTTTTGAAAACAAACGTGGAAGAGAAGCCAATGCTGAATAAAGTCGTAGTTTTTGTTATTTTTGGACCCAAATGTATTTTGGATGCTTCAAGAGACTCTAATTAACCCACTGATGTCTCATATGGACTACTGTGATGATGTTTTTATCTTAAACTGTGTGTGAAGATGAACGGAAGTCTTACCGGTGTGGAACAACATTAGCGTGAGTCATTAATGACATAAATTTCATTTTTGGGTGAACTAACCCCTTTAAGTATAAAACAAGAACAACCAGATCTCTTACCTGGAGATATTCTGGAGATTTCAACAGCGCTGTGCTCGTGGTATAAGAGCGTTTTCAGTCTTGCCTGATGTCTTCTCTCATTCTCTGTGTTTTTGCTCTTCTTTTTTTCTACTGCTGGTTTCTGGTTGTTGGTTTATCTGCTGGTTTGATCTCATCTCTCACATCTGAGCTTTGACTGTGGTTTCAGTAAGAAGCACGAATAATATTTACTAAAACCATCTTTAATTAAATGTTTAAAATCTGTAAAGAGATAGTTCACCTAAAATTTTGAATTACTGCCCCATCATTTACTCTCCCTCGGTGGCTCCAGAGGTTAGTAAAGACCTTCTGAAGTAAATCGATGCATTTGTGTGAGAAAAATGTCCATATTTAACATGTTATAAAGTCAAATATCTAGGTACCGCCAGACCGCCTTCCATATTAAACTTTTGCAGAAAGCGTAACGCTCTCACGGTTCAAAGCACTTACACTACCTCAAAACGTCACATCAGTTGCACTTTCTTAATAAGTTGGATACAGAAGGCGGTCTGGGGCCTACATTACCTGCCATTCTTAAGAATCGAACCTTTCACCTTTGGGTTACAAGTCTGACTCTCTAACCATTAGGCCCCCAAAAGAGAAAAGATCATACTAATATAATAGACAGACTTGTAACGGAAATAAAAATCATTGACGTACTTTCTGATTTAAAAGAGGCCATTACTAAAGCCGCAGTCAGAGCTGAGAACTGTAACCACACCAGATAAAACTTACAACCAGAAACCAGTGCATGAGCAACACATTCTCACTCTAAAGACGTCAGAAACTGAGGCATGTGCAAATCACTATTGTAGCTCAATAGGCAGTTCGTAATGAATTTGTGGCTAATTCATATAAATTCTTATAATTTCATATGATATTCTTAAGGCACAGTGAGTGGTTGTGTTTAAAGGACCTTTAGTCCTCCTATGATGTGTTAATGTATGGTGTTAATATTTTATTATTTCTTGGGCTTCACTTTCTATCTTTCCATGTATAACACTGACATTTTCTGCCATGGTATGTGCGCACACAAAACATTAAGTAGTCCTTGGACACATCTGCACACATCCAGACGATAGACAAAATACATTCACACATTTTGTGCACATACATGTCTTACTTGATTTTATATTTGTTGATCTGTAATTACAGCTTTGTCCCCGTTATGATAAAATCACAGGACCAGATACCAGTTGCCATGTCAAAAAGCTCTTTATTGTCATATGTATCAGGCATAGGAGAGAAACTTGTTGTCTTCGTGCCAGCTGTATGTTTCTCTGTTTCTCTGAGGCAGTGCATTAACAGTGAGCATTATATACCTCTGAAAGAAGGATCTGCAATTCCTTACAAGGTAGGAAAACTTGCATCTTATGGTTAAAATAGCATGTATACTTCATGCTGTTACAATCTTTCACCCTTGTCTAAGGGTGGAATTTGCAACATTGAAATTATGACCACTGTGTGTGCGTGGTGGCGGTAAAACAAAAAAACGCTGTCACACTACTAGTGAACAAACCCGATTTATTATGAATAAAATCAAGGTATTTCCCAGACGTGAGATAATAAATTATAATGATAATAATAATAATGATAAGAAAGAACAATAAGGAATATAGACAATAAATATAACAAACCTAAACTTAAACCGGGGAAAACAAGACAAACAGTGGCACCAAATAAAAGAACAAAACAAAAAGGAAAACCCCAAGTCTAACTCAAGTTCAACCTCTAACCTAACTGATGAAAAGAAAATTAAGTAAAGCAAGTCTTCAGCGTTTCCACGCCCTAACTTACCTACTCTCTCTAACCAAATCAAAACATACAGAAGTGGTGCTCACTTCAAAACTAGTGTGTCTATACATTGATCACTGGGTATTGCAAAATGTACGTCACGTGACATGCTACCTGTCCAGTTTTCCCACGGTCCACAAAGGTAGGCAGATGCACCCAAAAATAGCCCAGGAAAGAATTAACAGACCACGTCAAAACCTAAACCAAATACCTAACTTAACAAACATAATCAAACGGGGAGATACACAAAGAAGCAGGAGAATCAAGCCGCCCTCGCGTCTGTCTCTGTCGCTCTTTTAAGCTCTGGCGCGGGACAGGATTCGCTGCGGAAGTCATGACGTCACACCCGTTTCGGACGACGAACGGTCTCTTGAGCCAATCAGCTGTTCCGTGTATAAGGCTAGGTGTGTCTAAGAAATTGACAGGGAAAGAGAAAGAGAGAGAGAGAAAAAGAAGAGCACACACACAAGCACAAACAACTGGGGACGTAACACTCCCACCCTTAAGAACAAAACCTATTTGTTCCAAAACGAAAAACATTTCAATCATACTCAAACTCTCGAAAGGGCATCAGCTAGAACATTATCAACCCCCTTCTTGTGTTTAATTACCAAATTGTAATTCTGAATTGCTAAAGCCCATCGCATCAGCCTCTGATTCTGATTATACATCCTAGATAAAAACACAAGAGGATTATGATCCGTGTACACTGTAACAGGAAGATTACTGGAGCCAAGATAGACTTCAAAATGCTGTACGGCAAGCAACAAAGCCAATGCCTCTTTTTCGATAGTAGCGTAATTAAGCTGGTGTTTGTTAAATTTACGAGAGTAATAACTGACAGGGTGATCAATCCCGTCTATATCCTCCTGCAAGAGAACAGCTCCAGCGCCAACAGCACTTGCGTCAACCTCCAGTTTAAAATTACATGTACAATCGGGTGCCATCAGAACAGGTGCATTACATAAAAGAGTCTTCACACAGTCAAAAGTGTACTGACACTCCACAGACCACGCAAAAAGTTTTAACGGACTTAGTAAGGTAGTAAGAGGGCTAACCACCGTTGAGAAGTTTTTACAAAAACTGCGGTAATAGCCCGCCATACCCAAGAATCTCCGTAACTCTCGTCGGGTAGTCGGTACTGGAAACTCCACAATGGCTGTAACTTTAGCCTCTACTGGGCGCACTTGGCCTTGCCCAACCTCTTTCCCGAGGTAAGTGACAGTCGCTCGGCCAAACTCACATTTTGCCAAGTTAAGTGTCAAATTAGCTTTGACTAGGCGTTCAAACACAGTTCTCAATGAGCACACATGTTCCTTCCAATCGACTGAATATATTACCAAATCATCGAGATATGCATTACAGTTCGATACATCAGCCAAGACAATATTTACCAGACGCTGAAACGTGGCTGGTGCATTTCTAAGCCCGAAAGCCATCGCAGTATATTGAAGGAAATTGTCTGGGGTTACAAATGCTGAAATTTCTGATGCTTGTGGGGTCAGTGGAACTTGCCAGTACCCTTTTAGCATATCCAGTTTACTCACGAAACGTGCAGAGCCAATATTATCGATACAGTCTTCCATACGGGGTAAAGGGTAACTGTCTGGCACGGTCACCGCATTTACCTTGCGATAATCAGTACAGAACCTAAACGTGCCATCAGGTTTAGGCACAAGTAAGCATGGCGAACTCCAGGGACTGCAACTGGGTTTAGCTAAATCATTATCCAACAAGTAGCTTACCTCCTGACGCATAATAGACCTCTTGACTGCATTTACCCGGTAGGCATGTTGTTTAATAGGGCGAGCACCACTGACATTAATGTCGTGCTGCAAAACATTAGTCTGTCTAGGGACATCACTAAACAAACTATTAAAATCAGAGATTAACCCCCGAATGTCTGATTCCTGGTTCGGAGTTAAATGAATAAGACAAGCGGAAAGATCTTGCAATATTTCCGAATTCGCCAACCTTACGCACTGCTGAGGAGCATTGCGAAGTATTACACCATCCTCGTCTGCACCCGAGATACCAGGAGAGGGCGCCAGCTCCACGCCTATGGCCACAGAAGAGACGGCAGCTCCCACAGACTTCTCCGGAGCTTTAACCTCAGGCTTCTCCCTGGCATGATAAGCTTTCAACATGTTTATGTGACAAACTCGGGTCTGACGTTTCCTATCAGGTGTGGAAAGCACGTAATCAGTTTCACTCATTTTCTTTTTCACAGCATACGGACCAAAGAAACGAGCGGACAAAGATGATCCAGGCACCGGTAAAAGCACGAGCACTTCATCACCAGGGGCAAAAGATCGCGCAACTGCCTTCCGATCAAACTTACGTTTCATGCCTTTCTGAGCAATGGCTAGAGACTCTTCTGCTAGCGCCCAGGCAGTATGCAAACGATCTCGAAAAGTACTAACATAATCCAGTACATTAGTATTCGGACTCGAATCAGTCATTAAAATCTGCTCCTTGAGAACTTTTAACGGCCCTCTTACCTGATGTCCGAATACAAGCTCGGCTGGGCTAAAACCAAGAGATTCCTGCACAGCTTTTCTGACGGCAAATAACACCAAAGGAACTCCCTCATCCCACTCTCGAGCAGTAACCATGCAATATTTCTTAAGCATTGACTTAAAGGTCTGATGAAAGCGTTCCAGCGCGCCCTGGCTTTGGGGATGGTACGCGCTGGAGACACGGTGAGAGATCGCCAAAGACTCAAGAACTTGCTTAAAAAGTCTCGATAAAAAATTTGTACCCTGATCCGTCTGCACTATTTTAGGGAGACCGAACGTAGAAAAGAATTTCACCAGTGCTTTGATGATAACGGGCGCTGTTATTTTTCTTAAGGGAATTGCCTCCGGAAATCTAGTAGCCATACACATTATAGTCAGCAAAAATTGGTTACCCGATTTAGTTTTGGGTAATGGCCCAACACAATCGGCGATTACATGTTCGAAGGGCTCCCCAATCACTGGTATAGGAGCCAGGGGAGCGGGTGGAATCACCTGATTCGGCTTCCCCACAATCTGACAGGTATGACAAGTGCGACAGTACTGAGCAACGTCTCTTTTCAGACCTGGCCAAAAGAAGTGCTGTAATATCCTATTATAGGTCTTTGTAATTCCGAGATGACCCACAAGCTTATGGTCATGTGCCAAACACAAGACATGTTGACGATATGGAGAAGGAACAACAACCTGATAAACCACATCCCACTCGGAATCCTTCGTGTTAGAACACCACTTCCTCATCAACAAGTCATCCTCAATAAAATAAGCAACCTTCTTATCTTTAGCCACATCACGAGAAACAACAGAATCAAAAGACGCTACGAGGAACTTATCCTCCTTCTGTGCGGCACTTATTTCCTCTCGGGACACGGATAGTCTCAATGTATCTAATTCTGCAGCAGACCCAGTTACACTAGGATAATCTGGCTTTAAGTTATTTTCCTTTTGTGTGCTAACAGCGGTATCCAGCAATTTATCACCGGCAAGGAGGGGACGAAAGAACGAGTCAGACAAGTTCACCAGATTTCCCACTTTACGTGACTGAGCGCGAGTAACAACGCATGCAGGAAAAACCTCAGGGTAATTAGCCAAATCCTCTGACTGGCAACACACGTCTGGTTTATCAACTACCTCTAACACAGGCATTATTTTTCCTCCTGCCAGGTCATTGCCAAGAATAAAATCAACGCCTAGCACAGGGAGTGAAGGACGCACAGCCACCCGCACAAACCCTGTACACAACTCGCTCTGTAAATGCACACGGTGCAAAGGAACCTTTACACAACTCATTTCAATGCCTTGTATGATGACGCTCGAGCCACAAAACGTATCATCCGACAATGGTACCCTATCTGCAACAATAAACGATTGCATTGCACCTGTGTCTCTGAGCATCCTTATTTCTCTCTGATCCTCACGTTGACCAGTTAAAGAAACTAACCCTTTTAAAATAAAAGGTCGATAACTGTCATCAATTATTTCCTCACTAGCTAAGGTAACAGTCGGCTTAACGGTTTTAACAAACCCTACCCCTTTAGTCTGTGACTGCTGCTTACGTTTTAGAACCAAACAGTCCGCTATCACATGTCCTCGTTTTCGACAATAAAAGCATTCACGATCTTCTACAGTAGGTGGACTGGTTTTAAAACGTGAAGCTTGGTTCTGAAGAGGGGCAGGCTGTGCCTTCTCTGGACATACAGTTGCAAAAACATTTTTGTGGGTTAAAACAAACTCATCAGCTAAGACGGCTGCACGCGACAACGAAGCTGTTTTTTGTTCATTAAGATAGATCACCACACGCTCAGGCAAGCATCCCTTAAAGTCCTCGAGCAATACCAGCTCTCGCAACTCGCTAAAATCACTTACTTTGCTGGCTGTGCACCACTTGTCAAACAGGAGTCCTTTCTCTCTGGCAAATTCCACGAAAGTCTGAGTAGTATTCTTTTTATGCCCTCTAAATTTCTGTCTATACGCCTCCGGAACTAACTCATAGGCGCGAAGAATGGCAGATTTCAGCGACTCATACTTTAAACTCTCCTCTAAAGATAACGTAGAACATACCTCCTGAGCTTTCCCTAATAACTTGCACTGTAATAACAAAGGCCAGACCTCTTTAGGCCAACGAAGAGAAGTAGCAATGCGTTCAAACGCACTAAATTATGAGTCTACTTCTGATTCTCGAAATTGAGGGACTAATGCTATATGCTTGCTTATGTCAAATGTAACCCGGGATGGATCGGTCTGCGGAGACACATCAGACACATGACCTGGATCCAACGGTACAGTTGGACCGGCACCAACCTTCATTGCCTCTAGATCGAGCTGCCGCAACCTCACCTGTGTGTCCGCCTCCGGCCTTTTTCCAGCCTGCGTATCTCCAGACGCATTTTTAAGTCAGCCTGGCGTGTATCAGCTTTCTCCTGTGCCTCGTATTGCAACCGAGCCAAACGAACTTTCAGTCGCGCCCCGTCTATTGAGTCAACAGAGCTGGGAGAGAACGGATCGAACGAGGGCAAACTGGCTTTAGCATCGGCCCTCCCCTCCGCATCGGCATCAGCTATACCACTCCGCCTGTCGTCCTCATCCACGAGACCGAGATGGGCCACAGCAACATTGCCATCACCTGTACTCCCACTAGACTCCCCATCCACAGTAGCTGGCACAAGCAAAACATTTAGCTCACGAAGCTGCTGTAACACTTTGCTCTTAATGTCGCTCTTAAGACCCTGCTTACTAACAACAATCTCATAATGGTCAGCTATCAGCAATAAATCTTGCTTCCTGCACAAATTAATCTGCTCAAATGACGGAGAAGTAACAAACTTCTGCAAATTAAACTTCTCCATAACGCATACTAAACAAACAAACACTGCCTCAACAAACAACCTCACGCCACAGTCAATACGCCAGCGGAGATCCCGCGACGTCAATCGCGACCCCCATGCACACAAACTGATCACAACTAACGTTTTTCGGGACTGATAGATCCCGGACGAGCCCCCATTAAATGTTACAATCTTTCACCCTTGTCTAAGGGTGGAATTTGCAACATTGAAATTATGACCACTGTGTGTGCGTGGTGGCGGTAAAACAAAAAAACGCTGTCACACTACTAGTGAACAAACCCGATTTATTATGAATAAAATCAAGGTATTTCCCAGACGTGAGATAATAAATTATAATGATAATAATAATAATGATAAGAAAGAACAATAAGGAATATAGACAATAAATATAACAAACCTAAACTTAAACCGGGGAAAACAAGACAAACAGTGGCACCAAATAAAAGAACAAAACAAAAGGAAAACCCCAAGTCTAACTCAAGTTCAACCTCTAACCTAACTGATGAAAAGAAAATTAAGTAAAGCAAGTCTTCAGCGTTTCCACGCCCTAACTTACCTACTCTCTCTAACCAAATCAAAACATACAGAAGTGGTGCTCACTTCTAAACTAGTGTGTCTATACATTGATCACTGGGTATTGCAAAATGTACGTCACGTGACATGCTACCTGTCCAGTTTTCCCACGGTCCACAAAGGTAGGCAGATGCACCCAAAAATAGCCCAGGAAAGAATTAACAGACCACGTCAAAACCTAAACCAAATACCTAACTTAACAAACATAATCAAACGGGCAGATACACAAAGAAGCAGGAGAATCAAGCCGCCCTCGCGTCCGTCTCTGTCGCTCTTTTAAGCTCTGGCGCGGGACAGGATTCGCTGCGGAAGTCATGACGTCACACCCGTTTCGGACGACGAACGGTCTCTTGAGCCAATCAGCCGTTCCGTGTATAAGGCTAGGTGTGTCTAAGAAATTGACAGGGAAAGAGAAAGAGAGAGAGAGAAAAAGAAGAGCACACACACAAGCACAAACAACTGGGGACGTAACAATGCGTACACATGTGTTTCACAATCCACTTCCCATATAAAGAACATTTCCATCAGTCGATGATACGTCACTAATGCCACGAGTTACATGGGAAATGTATGCATTCCTGTATGGGCAAAATGATATCTTCCTCCCCTGTGTCTGCCATATGCAGTATATACATAACTCTCTCATGCACTTAAACTTCACAAACACATTATACATCCATTTATGAATGAAATAATATTAAAATAATAAAATAATATTAATATAATACATTTCCAGTCCACAATATTGAAATACGATACATGGCACAGCTGGATTTTATGTACCATGATTGGATGGTCAAAACATCCTGACGATTGTTTACTTACTTATTTATTTATATATATATATATATATATATATATATATATATATATATATATATATATATATATATATAATTTTAACACAATATGTGAATATCAGCTTCACGTACAATCCTGAAGATACTGAAGATATCCTTTTTCCTAGAGCAGAAACCACTGTCCTACATTCTGAAACAATTCAAAACTCTATGATTCATTACAAGTACCTCCTGGAGAAAGAGATCCGCTATACTTTTCATGGTTACAACTCTTAGTGAATACTGGAGAGCAAGTCGAATTCCTAGAGGTCTGAGAATCCAAAAGGCCCCCACGATTGTGGAGGAGATCCAGAGTTCTGCAAGAAGTGGTGTAAAATCATGAATAAAGCATCATTGGATCTTACTCGTCATTGAATTCACACAGAAGGAACTCACAAAGGTGAGAATAGATATTGAAGAAACCAAGGCCTCCATCGTGCCATCCCACAGTGAAGTTACTTTCAACAGACAAATGGAATCGCTGAATACCTCTTTAGCAAAATTCAAACAAGACCTGCAACAGCAGAAAATACGAAAATTTCGCCGAGATACACTGGATTACAAAGATAACAGAGACTATCCCTGGCTTAACCACAACCGCACGTTCACCAGACCTTCACGCAAGGTCAGGTGTGAAGATGAGATTCCTTTTACTTCTGCATCAAGTGGAAACAGTGATGTTGATTTTTTATCCGATCACACAAGCGATACAGAAACCCATCTTAGAATGTCACATCAATACCAACTTCGCAGAAAACCATTCGACGGGGAAGTGTGGGGGCAAGAGGAAACGCTCAACAACCAGTTCGGAAGAGAGGAACCTGCCTAAAGACAATCTGATCTTAAATCTCACAGGTCAAGAACTGCATCCACAAGAAGTAAAGGCGGGCGTACACTGTGCGAATTCAGACTCTCGGAAGGTCGTGAGATATTACAGACGCTACGAGTCATTTAATTTGATCATCGCATCAAATCAGCTGGTACACGGCACGACTGTTTGCACCGCGAGCCGGCCGCGATCACACAAGCTTTCGTGTAACACAGACACTGGAGCTTTCAATGTTGCTGCTATAGCTTCGGATACAAAAAATAAAGAAAAAATGTGTGCAAATTATTTGTTGAAAAGTAAAGAACAGTAGTCATTCCTTTCAACCAAACAACCAGAGTGAGAGGGTGCACGTGAGAGAGAGAAAGTGTGTGTGTGTGTGTGTGTGTGTGCGTGTGAGAGAACGCAGTATGCAGCCACTGAGCTAATAATACTCATAGATTGAGCCTATGTGACGTGCTTGTGCATGATTTGGCAAAAGGGGACAGTAATATGCTGGTAAAAATCAGGCTGACTCCCCAAACTTTTTAAACATGTTTAAAAATTATCGTAAGGTCGGGAGGTGCTCTTAACGTGCTCAGGTCGTCTGGTATTTCCTCTCACACACTGCGAGCCGAGACCATACGAGCATCCACGGTGTCCACGCGATTTCTCCCGAGAAAAAAAAAAAGTCTGCGAGTTCGTATGACAGCAGAAATTGCAGAGTGTACTTTAAGTCTGCTTAATAAGTGTTTAAGTTTTGTTCCATATAAAGCCACTGACCCTTTTGTCACTAAGATTGAACTTTTTACGTTTTTTTCGAACACTAAGACTTAAATGCTTCTATAAAAATGTTCAAGTAGATCAAACAAATGCATATGTGAGCCATGTCCGAGCTAAATTTAAACCTACTAGTACCTTCTGTCCATCTGTATCTAAGTCTTCCATTGATGCATATTATAGGCTAGTGGAAAGGGATGTGACTAATTTATTTGACCAGTCTTTGTCATCTCAGAAAAAGTCTAATTTGACATTTTCTGAAAAAGAGGCTCTTGATAAATTGTGCCAAAATAAAGATATTGTAAAGGAGGTGGATTGGTGATCCTTCCCCGAGCTCTTTTTATACAGGAGGCTCTTCGTCAATTAGAAAATACCAGGTATTATCAAATTTTACCTTCAGATCCAACGGCCCACTTTCAGAGAGTGATTGAGATGTTTCTTCAGAAAGCACATGCTCTTCTATTGATCTCTGATAAAGAGATGCAATATTTATTCAAACGTTCTCCAAGTAGGCCAGTGTTCTACATTCTACCTAAGGTACACAAAAGCCTAACTAATCCACCAGGTCGGCCTATTGTAGCTGGTAATAACAGTTTGACTGAACCACTCTCAAATTTGGTTGATTTTGTCCTGAGACTATTAGTCACATCCCTTCCTAGCTATCTAAAAGATACAACGGATTTCCTCCAATGTTTATCAACTATTCTGTCACATACCTGTCCTGTCTTGTGTGCACATGTGGGTTTTGTTAGTTGAGCTTGTGCTCCTGTCATTGTCTGATCCCTCCCCCTTGTTATCTGATTAGTGATTGATTTCTCCCACCTGTACCCGCTTGATTTCTTCCCCTTATAGGCTCCTTGTGTTTGCCAGTCTGTGTTGGATCCTTGTTTCATGTTTGCGTCTCCCTCTTCCTCCTGCGATTTCATTTGGTATGTTTGAGTTCTTGTTTAATGTTCTATTATGTGTTTTAGCCCCCTCGTGGGTGTTTTGTTTTGTATTTGTTTTATTTTTGCAATAAATTATCATTATTCCATGCACTTGAGTCCTCGCACCATTTCCATTGTCTGTGACGTAACATAAGGATCCAACCACCTGAGGACTCAGCAGGACTTGTTTTTTGTTGTTTGTTGTTTTCCTTTTTCTTCTCCCTCGATGGAGTTTGGAAAAGGACTACGGGTGATGCGACACCTAAACTCGAAGTACATCTAGCAACAGGGGTCGGATGTAAAAGAGTTTGCAGGACTGTTTCTCAAGGAGGTCGAACATCTTGGGCTCAACGAGGCAGAGTGGAAGGAGACTTTTAACCTCTGCCTCGACATGCCCCTCTCTCCAGGGGTGATGGACAGGATGGGAGTCTGGGATTCTGGGAATTCGTCCACTGCCTGGGCCCCAGTCCTTCCATGGTTCATGTTCCGGTGGTCCCTATGCCGGCGGATCGTATTCCGGTGGTCCCAGTACCGGCGGATCGGGTTCCGGTGGTCCCTGTGCCGGTGGATCGTGTTCCGGTGGTCCCAGTACCGGCGGATCGGGTTCCGGTGGTCCCTGTGCCGGTGGATCTAAACACTAAAACACTGCAGCAACAGAAGTGAATGAAATAGTGCAAGAAGCATTCAAAGATGGACGGGCGAAGGAACTAGAGCTGATGAGGGAGGAAGCTGAAGAGATAAGAAAACAAATACTACAAGAAACCGAAGAAATGAGGAAGAGCCTGAACAAAATGAGCAAGAAAAGTCACCTAAATCACGATCTCATTCCAGCAGCCCTTCACGAGAATACAAGCAAGTTTCTGGAATGCTGTTGCTGGAGAATGCAGAGCCTGAGATGCGCTGGAGAAGATGCACCACACTAAGAACCAGACCATCAAGCGCTGTAACGGGAGATGCCACTCTAAGAACCAAACCGCCAAGTCCTACGATGGAAGAAAGGGAAATTCAGGTGGAACGCCTGGAAGAAGAAGCAGTACAGTGCCCAATCCTTATTAAAGGACGACAAGGAGAGAATATGCCATGGGCGGGACAACATCTTGAAGGCTTGATAGCCCGACTGCCAGACATACATGAGGGAGCAGGAAGATGGATCAGACAGGTGGAAGAGGAAACGATGGGAAAGATATTGGCCATTGGAGATGTCAAGGCACTGTTGGCAAGAAGTGTGGGGGGAGCCAGAACAAATGAAATCCTTATGGAAACGGGACTGTGTGCGGCTGTTGAACAAACAGGGCTTGATGCCCTTCCGTTGGACAGATGCCGTGCCAGGATGTGGAGAACCTTGAGAGGCATGTACCCAGCACAAATGGACCCCAAGCTCCTGAAAGGAGAACCTTTGGGGGAGGCAGAAAATCCCACTACCTATGTCCAGCGCCAATTAAGAAGATGGAAACAAGACTTAGAAAGAGACCCGGAACAAGATCCAATAATGACTGTACTGTTTAGGAATGCCATAGTGGAAGCTATGCCACCGATGGTAAAAGGAAAGCTGGAAGATGTAGTGGGATTGAACTCCAAGACAACGAAAGAATTCTGCGATCATGTGACTCATGCGGTGGAACAATACAGGAAAAGTAAACAGAAGTTAAAGAAATCAAGAAAGAGAGCTTCAGAGGAGACTGGCACAACTCCAACTTGAAGAACTGACAACAAAAAAGAAGCGAGGACAGACAGCAATAAGAGACCGTGATGATTCAGCAATAATGGCAGCAGTAAATGCCTCAGGAGTGCCCACACAAGCATCAGTGGCACCACCCCAACTTATGACACCAGTCCAAAATGCAACAATGACACCAGCACCAGCAGCTGTACCGACAGCGGCACCTGTCCAGCTGATGACACCCCCATCTACACAGCTGAATACAACATCAAGCAATGTGCAACAGCCAAATACACCGATTGTCATTTATGTGCCAGAACAAAGAAACAGCGGATATAACCCACAGCAACAGCAACAACAGCGACGAAGAGGAAGAGGAAGACAGAACAACTATTATCAACAGCGAATGAATAATCCATCAGGATTTTGCTGGGGATGTAATCAACCAGGACACATCAAGAAAAACTGTCCCACTAACCCATGGCCACAAGAAATGCAACTAATGAACCACAAAACCAGCAAATGCAAGTCCAAGGACCAGTCAACCCATGGCGTGGTCCAGAGGTGGGATACTAGAGGTGCCCAGAGAATCCTACGGGGAGGAATCAGCTGCCAATAATATCTAGCAATGCTGATCAAGAACCAATGATGCAGGTGATAGTAGAGGACAAAGCAACACCAATGATGCTTGATACAGGAGCCACCTTCAGTTGTCTGAGCCCAGAATACGCCTCTCAATTCAATTCAATAATTTATTGCCATGTCAACAAGTTGATAGTAATTTGTCTCGGTACAACTCTCAGACGTAAAAAGACATAAAGGACAGACATCATAAGTACAAAAACAGACAATGTTCCCCAACAATACCCAGCAAACAGTATGACCTTAGACCAAACCCCGCAGACATTAAAAAGACAATACCCCTGGACAAGAAAAATAAAGTGCACAGTGCATAATTAACCAGCACCAATTAACACAAAAAGAGGAAAACATATTCACAAATAATGCTTCATTCAAAAGACAGGCAAATTCAAAAGACAGGCAAAAACTCATCTCTTCCATGAGCACTTAATGTTACATTTAAAAAAAAAACTATTTTCTCCTCTATATCTCCTTTCTTCTCCCCTTTTCTGGTTTTTGCTACTCTGATCGGTATACAAATCTTGGTATTTGGGGCACTTTTTGTGTTTCTTTGCCTCTTCTTGATGGATCGCTTCCTGTTCTTCTGAGTTGTAAGTCGTTTTGGATATAAGTATCTGCTAAATGCATAAATGTAAATGTAATGGCCATTACAAAAAATAAGCATATATAACAACATCATATACACACATAAACAAACATTGAAAAATAACACTTTGTCAAATAACTTAACTTTATAAATTATCTTCTGATGTATAAAAATAAGAGGAATAGTCTTTGGAGCCCCACCCGGGGCAGAACAAGGAATGGTTGCGGCTAGATCCTGGGCCAGAACAGTATACAGTATATAGGTCCAATGTTTTCGCCCGAACCCGTTTTGACGGTGCACCAGCTCACGGGACTCAACGGCTGTGTCCGAAAACCTAGGCAGCTGACTCGTTGCCTCGCTGCCTCATCAGACAATGACTCTGCAGGCAGTGTTTGTGCATGAAGACGCCTCACAAAACTAATTTCGGACAGACTTCTAAGACAGTGTAACAGTTTAATGATCTACAGGTAAATAGAGAGATCTCTGGTGATAACTAAACACATATTTAATTACTATAGTAGTGATTTCTCGCTAGAAATGAAATCAGAAGTGGAATTTGTTGGTAAAAAATTTACATTTACACACAAACTGACCCGCAAACGCAACTTCTGGACGCCATCTTTTACCCCCAGCTCAATTGTCACTGAATGGAAAGCATTTTTATGGGATCAGAATCCCGCCAAATGTATTGCAGTCACGCATGAAAAATTATCAACATTTCAAAAGCATGTGAAAATATAATGCACAAAACTGAAAAATCATCCATCCATCCATCCATTATCTTCCGCTTAGCCACTTCCTCCAGCTCCTCCGGGGGAACCCCGAGGCATTCCCAGGCCAGCCCCTCCAGCGTGTCCTGGGTCTTCCCCAGGGCCTCCTCCCAGTGGGACGTGCCCGGAACACCTCCTTGGGAAGGCGTCCAGGAGGCATCCGAAATAGATGCCCGAGCCACCTCAGCTGGCTCATCTCGATGTGAAGGAGCAACGGCTCTACTCTTAGCTCCTCCAGAGTGACCAAGCTTCTCACCCTATCTCTAAGGCAGCGACCAGCCACCCTGCGGAGAAAGCTCATTTCAGCCGCCTGTATCCGGGATCTTGTCCTTTCGGTCATGACCCACAGCTCATGACCATAGGTGAGAGTAGGAACGTAGATTGACCGGTAAATCGAGAGTGTGTGAGAGTACAGTTCTCTCTTATCGTAGTGGATCAGACACCTGCGAGATCAGGTGTGTGTGTGTGTGTGTGAGAGATTACAGTTCTCTCTCCTCGTAGTGGATCAGACACCTGCGAGATCAGGTGTGTGTTTGTGTGTGTGAGATTACAGTTCTCTCTCCTCGTAGTGGATCAGACACCTGCGAGATCAGGTGTGTGTGTGTGTGTGAGTACAGTTCTCTCTTCTCGTAGTGGATCAGACACCTGCGAGATCAGGTGTGTGTGTGTGTGTGTGTGTGTGTGTGAGATTACAGTTCTCTCTTCTCGTAGTGGATCAGACACCTGCGAGATCAGTTGCAGATATCGCCGGATTCACACTCGTGCGCTCTGTTGCTGATAAACTGGATGTAATTTATGTTCTGTTGCTTTTATATGAAAATAAATATTATGAACAAGACACCCAAAGTTTTTGTTATTTATTTCCTTTCGAAAGGCCTGTTTATCAAGCATTTTTACTTTAATTACACACATGTTTTTATATATTTTTATTAATATGACAACAATCACATAACCCACAGAGAGAGATCGCACCCTCCGAGAGTTTGGGAATATTCACACATAATTTATACACATTAAAACATGATATCAGAGTTTTAAATCAAATATTTAAAAAGAAAAATACATCACGGTTGTTTAAACCAATGAGCATTAAGCTGTGTCGTCAGCAAGTCGTTTCCCATCATGCTTTTGCTCGGCGCAGTCGGTGGAGAGCAGCTACGCTCGACTGCAGAATCCGACCCGTCTACCTCGCCATCGCGAGAGATTTTTGACACACGTCAGCATGACATCAGAGCAAGGCGGGCCGCCCTCGGACACTTCTCTAACCGGCATGCATCTCGCGCTGATCACCGGTGATCGGTTCTGCGCAGATTTTGCTCATCTCAAACAAGCCTATTGTTTTTTTGTTCAGCCTTGAGCCTACCTGCCAGTGTATCCCAGTGCATTCCGTGAGTCTTTTATGAGCCATTGTGCTTGTTTTGTTTTCCTTTTTGTGACCATTGAAAGCTTTGATGCTATTTTTTTTTTTTGTACTTTGTTTTTGATCAATCTACAAAGTAAAAGCTACTTGAAGTTTATGCCACTCGCTTCCTCAATATTTTTGTTCTTTCTTCTGGACTTGGGTCTCAAAATCCCCAACCTTGAGTTAGCTCACTCAGGAAGCACATCAGCTCGTGTCCAGGGGACCGGGGTTCTAATCCTGCTTAAAACAAGACCTCTAGTTTCTGCCTCTGTATCATTACACTTCCTCACTCCTCCACTCCTTGTGGTGCAAGTATAGAATTGAAATGGCCTTTGAGATTTTCTTTGATCTGTTTCCAGGTCAGAGGATGGAGGAGCAAGTAAATGGGAAGAGAAAATAAGTACGTTTTAGAACATGGCTTTATAGTGAGAAGAAAAATTACTTTGCAGACATGTAGTCACATAACATCAGTTAATAAAAACAAGATCATTTGTCAATATATTTTTACTGACATTTAGAAAATATTGCAAAAGTTTTGGGCAAATCTCTAATGGAAACCTAGCTATTGAGATCTAAATATTTGGGGGTCGTTGGCAAAGAGATTGCAGTACCAGTTTTGGCCACAATTTTGCATACACTTCCTTTAAATGAATAAACACTGCGCTTGGGTTCATCCCCTCGCCTTTATGTTACAGTGGCCCAGAAGTTGAATGACAGCATGCCAGGGTGAATTGCAGAGATCTTGAAAAAGAAGGGTCAGCAATGCAAATATTGATTCTTTGCATAAACTTTATGTAATTGTTGATGAAAACCTGAGAGTGCGTAAAATGCTTGTGATTATACTTCAGTAACAGTTAATACCATCTGACAAAAATATCCAAAAACACTGAAGCAGCCGACTTTGTGAAAATTAATATTTGTGTCATTCTCAAAACTTGTGGCCACGGCTGTATTTAAGGATTTATTACACACACACACACCACACCACTGTTTATATGAAGATTAAACACACAGACAGAAGTTCAGCTGTAGTATTAATGTAATGAAGAGACTCAGACACGCACTGTTACTGAATTATTATGAGCTCAAAGCCTTATGGGTAGGAACTCTCATCAGTCTATCCTGATTCATGAAAACAGGGTCAGTGAGGATAGAGGATAAACCACAAACCCAGGATAGAGTGGCTGGGTGAATCTGGTCTGGGCTGAGTGGATGAGGCTCATTGTGTCTCCAGAGACGCTGTAGAAGCTCAGAGTTCCTGCACTGGGGTCCACATACACTCCGATTCTTTTATTGTTACTCCTGATGGGCTTCACAGTGAGTTCAGTCATTCTGTCATTGTGTATGAATGAGTAGCTGAAGGAAGTGCAGTACAGACTCCATGACTGAACATTATATCCAAACCGACACTCTTTACCCTCTCCCTTCCTGCAGATGCTCTTATATGACACTGATAGAAACACACGATCACCCCTCATCTCAATCTCCCAGTAAGAGCGTCCACTCACACTCTCTCTACACAACACCTGAGGAAAATGATCAAATCTGTCCGGATGATCAGGATACGACTGGACTGTGGTAGTGTAAGTAATCTCTCTGTTGTCCTCAGACAGACTGAGGTGTTTATTCACTGTGTTAAGCTCCAGAGTGAGCCGATGCGAATCTGATGAAGAGAAAACACATCAGCATCAGAAATTATGAATCTGATCTTTTACTGAAGCTGAACTCTTCATGTTCAATATATCAGCAGTGTCTCAGTTCAGTTTAATCATCATTCACATGATCAACTCTCTAAAACTCTTCTGTCATATTTCCTCTCCTCCAGGAAGAGCATGAACACACTCAGGAGTTTTTCTGCTTGTGTTCTCAGCTACTTACATCGTTGGAAGTCTTTCCTGGTCACGGGATCAGTGTCTGTGGAAATCAACAGACATGAAGAGTGTGATTATCATGCCAAGAGAAATGCATCCATTGCTAACACATGCAGAAATCCTCCAGCACAGAAGATATTTAGAGAAATGTCTCTGCTGTTCACAGAGCCTGAATTCTGACTCAAGCACTATTGAGCGTTTGACACTACTGACATGTCGCCATATTTGATTTGGCTTCTGTAGACATCAACTGATCACAGATCGGACTGGCGAGGGAATACGACTCAACTTTCACTTTGTTTATCATAAAGTAATCATATCACTTCATAAGACTTAGATCAAACCGCTAGATATTACTTTATTTAGGCAGTCATACAGTATGTATTTATAATTATGGCTTTTGTGTGTGTGTGTGTGTGTGTGTGTGTGTGTGTGTGTGTGTGTGTGTGTGTGTGTGTGTGTGTGTGTGTGTGGGCATGTTTTTGTGACATATGAGGACTCAAATGTGTATAATGCCATGGGTATGACACAGGTATTACAGGAGAGGGTGAAATATGAGGACATTACCCATGGCCCCACTTTACAAAAGGCTTATAAATCACACAGGAGGAGTTTTTATGAGAAAGTAAAAATGCAGAATGTTTCCTGTGATGGGTAGGTTTAGGGGCAGTGTGTGTGTGTGTGTGTGTGTGTGTGTGTGTGTGTGTGTGTGTGTGTGTGTGTGTGTGTGTGTGTGTGTGTGTGTGTGATGGGTAGGTTTAGGGGCTGTGTGTGTGTGTGTGTGTGTGTGTGTGTGTGTGTGTGTGTGTGTGTGTGTGATGGGTAGGTTTAGGGGCTGTGTGTGTGTGTGTGTGTGTGTGTGTGTGTGTGATGGGTAGGTTTAGGGGCTGTGTGTGTGTGTGTGTGTGTGTGTGTGTGTGTGTGTGTGTGTGTGTGTGTGTGTGTGTGTGTGTGTGTGTGTGTGTGTGATGGGTGGGTTTAGGGGCTGTGTGTGTGTGTGTGTGTGTGTGTGTGTGTGTGTGTGTGTGATGGGTAGGTTTAGGGGCTGTGTGTGTGTGTGTGTGTGTGTGTGTGTGTGTGTGTGTGTGTGTGTGTGTGTGTGTGTGTGTGTGTGTGTGATAGGTAGGTTTAGGGGCTGTGTGTGTGTGTGTGTGTGTGTGTGTGTGTGTGTGTGTGTGTGTGTGTGTGTGTGTGTGTGTGTGTGTGTGTGTGTGATTGGTAGGTTTAGGGGTTGGGGCAGTGTAAGGGGATAGAAAATACGGTTTGCACAGTATAAAACCATTACGCCTATGGAATGACCCCATATGTCATAAAAACAAACGTGTGTGTGTGTGTGTATGTGTGTGTGTGTGTGTGTGTGTGTGTGTGTGTGCGTGTGTGTGTGTGTGTGTGTGTGTGTGTGTGTGTGTGATGGGTAGGTTTAGGGGCTGTGTGTGTGTGTGTGTGTGTGTGTGTGTGTGTGTGTGTGTGTGTGTGTGTGTGTGTGTGTGTGTGTGTGTGTGTGTGTGTGATTGGTAGGTTTAGGGGTTGGGGCAGTGTAAGGTGATAGAAAATACGGTTTGCACAGTATAAAACCATTACGCCTATGGAATGACCCCATATGTCACAAAAACAAACGTGTGTGTGTGTGTGTGTGTGTGTGTGTGTGTGTGTGTGTGTGTGTGTGTGTGTGAAGTGAAAACAGGCACAGAACTGAATTGAGGAATTCCTGGAATATCACAGGTGGAATATTTCAGGTCCAAAATATAGCAAAAATGTTGGTCTCCATGGTAACTAGCCTGCAGCACCATATGCCATCTTCCTTATGCCAACATGCAGGGCAAAAAATACCACTTTCACATACTCCGCCATAACACTTTAACTGCATATCTGCGTTTTGAGGTGGACTAGTGAGTCACGTCTGTATTTTGAGTTGTGTTGACCAATGATTGATTGCATCAATTACAGCAAAGTGAAAAGTGGCATGCATTGTGTACAAAACAAATATTACTTTAATCTAAGTGTGATACAGTATATATCTGACACAGTTCACTGAGATATCATTCTATATGTAAATATTAGTGATGGAAAATCACTTTTTTTTTTAAATTTTTCTTATTTGCTTGAAAAATGCTTAACCCCTATGAATTTCTGTATGATGAAATTTATTTTGAATAAAAAAAACTGAGCATCTCGTTTGAGATAATCCTCTGAATAGAGTAATCAAATCGGTCACAATCTTCCTTTATACTTTTTTACAGGGCCAAACTCTTCAGAGGGAACAAAAACTGAATGGAGATTATGATATTAAAGTTGAACAGGTGAGTTTATAAAAGTCAAAAGACAAATCAAATCATTTTTTAACTGTCCCTGCGGTTTTCATACAGAAAAATATATGTTTGTTACATATTCTCATGATCTCCACAGTGGTACAGTAACCTACATTTGACATCAAATACATACATTTACTCTGTGTCTTTGTGGCATTCTATTTAAAACTTAACACAATTAAGCCAATATTCAATACACAGCTTTCTAATGCCACCTGGGAACATGACATGGACTACGACCTCAGTCTAACATGACTCAAGAAGACTGGACACTCATTCAGCACACAACTTCCTCATACCACCTGGGAATATGGCATGGACACTAATGATAGTTTAATTGTTATATACACACTGTCCGAAACATTTATGACAGCAAAAAAAATAAAAATATATATATATATATATATTATTCAATGTCTACTTCTATGTACCCGAGGTAAGGGATTTCCAAACCAGTGGCTGTTTCTGAACTGCAACCAATGGCATAAATGTAACTGATGCTGGGTCCCATGGTTCAAACCACGACCTAAAACAGCTTTCTGTAATGGTCGATACCATGGAGCCAGTAACTTTCAAGCAGGGCCCTGAGGCACCCCCTGTAGTAATGATGAGGTATGGGCATGAGGAGACTAGGCAAGACACAGATACGGTAATAGGGGAAACAAACGAGCCATTCATAACCCCAACGAGACTGTGGCTCTGCAGCCAGAACTCAACTGCCTTACATCGCTCATAGGGTTGAGCTGGAGGGCCAAGAGAGTGATGTTACGATTACATTCTCAACCAAAATGACAGAGCTGCTGGCACCGCCTTCTTCCGTCACAGACACAAGACGTGGTGAACAATCGCGAAACTGGGGACTTTGGGGACTTTGACCACGAGCTAGAATCTGAATAAGTTGATCTATTTGCTTTTGCTGCTGATGCATTTGCTGCTGATGATTCCAGTAATGCACCTTATTCTGATGAACGCCTCCCATGTTTGGAGTTTATCCCTGTATCACTGTGAACCACAGATTGGCTCCGCCCTCTGGCACCACCTGACATCCCCTCTCGTTCCAAGCGAATAGCTTCCCCTCGCACCTCCAAAAGTGTTGCAGCAGGCTGACGCCGGACTAGTTGTTTTAATTCCCAACATAACACTAACACACCTTCAATTAATTGGTTCCATTCTCAAGGAACGAATACAAAACGGTCCATGGAACAAGCATTAATTCAACAGAACCTAGTGCTACCAGTCGTGACATGCTACTAGATGCTCCGCCAGGATCAAGGAACTCAACCAGTGCCCATTCCTGTCGCAGTCCCTCATTACCAGCCTTCAACTGGACCACAAGATTTCTTATTTCACGTAATTCAGCTTCCATAGTTAAAAACTATAAGGGGGTACTTACCAAGCAAATATCCACTGCACCACTCAAACAAAACCAACTAAGACAAAAACAATCACCATGTCTAAATCTGTACAACAGTCACAAAACTCTGCCAACGTGACACCAAATGTGGCATTCTAAAAAAATACTTAACACAATTAAGCCAATTATGGCAACAACTACACTATGTCACCCCGTAAATTGACACAAAGTACCATAAGTACACAGATACGTAGTAGCTGAGATAGGTATCAGACAACAATGTAATGTTGTGGTTGTAGTATAATGTGTTGGTTGTTATATGCTCATTATAATTGAAAGAAATTCAGGTAAAAAGAACAAACAACCAGAAGTTGTGTGGCTGCCTTTTTTATCAAGCAGAATTAATCATTGTTTATGTTGGAAACCCACCCAAAATCAGATATAAAACTGTATTTGATTTAAATATAATTATGAGATGTTATAACATGTCTAACATACTCCTCAGCCACACTCCAGGACATTAACACGGCATACCAGAAATGACATCAGACTCAAAAATGATGCTTTTTAGATGTCAAAATCATTCCTTTCTATACCCGTGGAATGTACCCTTTCACCCTCAATAACAATAATGGTGGATCACATTACCACATCTTTAAGGACTTTTTGTGACATGAATGAAGCAAATAATATGTTTACATTTATAGTCAATTGGGAAACGCTTTACAAACTGTTACATTAATATTGTAACCGTCTCGGTTACGAATGTAACCTTAGTTCCCTGAAGAGGGAACGAGACGCTGCATTGAAATGCTGTGAGAACGCCTCTGCGTGATCGCGTCATGAAGCGCGTGTCGAATCAGTCCAATCGGAAGAAGGAACATCATAGGCCGGAAACTATAAAGCACCCGCGAACACAAACAGAAACTAGCTTCAGAAAAGCCTGAAGTAAGTGATCACGGGCATGCCGGGAGTATGGGAGGGTGACCCAGCGTCTCGTTCCCTCTTCAGGGAACTAAGGTTACATACGTAACCGAGTCGTTCCCTATCAGGGAACTCGAGTTGTGTCGAAACGCTGTGAGAATGCTTATACCCACATCGCCATAGGACCAAATGCCTCGTATGTGTGAAACCGTTGCGCACGCGACTACGACAACACCTGCGCTCCAACCGTAGATGCTGACAAAGGTAAGCGGGAGGACCAGCCTGCCGCAATACAAACATCCTGGAGGGAACCTCCTGACAACAGTGCTTTAGAAGCAGCCATACCCCTAGTAGAATGAACCCGGACGGCCAAAGGAGACGGCTGTCTGGACGCCTCATAAGCAAGCGAGATGGCCTCGACCACCCACTTGCTCATTCTCTGCTTAGATACCGGAGCACCCTTCGGGGCTCCAAAACAGACAAACAGCTGGTCAGTCTTTCTCCACAGGGCAGCTCTGTGGACATAGGCATCTAATGCCTTAACTGGGCAGAGCAGATTGAGTTTCTCTTGGTCTGACATCACGAAGGGAGGAAGACAGAAGGCCTGAAGAGTGATAGGACCCCTAGGGCCGGTCGGGACCTCATGACGCAATCACACAGAGAGTCACGCGCTTCATGACGCGATCACGCAGAGGCGTTCTCACAGCGTTTCGACGCAGCTCGAGTTCCCTGATAGGGAACTATCATTTTAAATAGCCACACCTGTTAGGAAATATGGTTGTCAATACAAACATTGACTGAGTGAAGCAAATTATTTATTTTTTAAAGATAAAGATTAATGCAAAGATATGTACATATGACACCTACCTGAAGACGGTATGGGGCCGATAGTGTCACTGGCTTCACTCACTCCCACTTTACCCACTACCCTGTAGCGGATCATGTACTGCTTTTCAGACTCCAATCCAGTCAGAGTAAAGACTTCATCAGGTGTGTTTATGGCACGCCACTTTTCCTCGATCACCTGCCGGTACTCCACTCTGAACTTCACAGTTTCTCCAGTTGGGGACTTCTGCAGTTTCAGGGACACACTGCCCTCCAGGACCTTCTTCACTTCTGGTGGAGGAGGCTTCGACACGGGCTGGAATTGTGTGTCTGTAAGCTTCCCTTTTTCATACAGACGGATGGAGGAGCCTGGACTGGATGGATCAGAGATGGCAGAAATAATGAATAGGTATGTCTTTTCATCTTTATTAGCCTCCGAAAAACTTCTGAAAAGAGAGAAGGTTTCTCTCATCTTTGACATGACAGCAGTATTGTTGAACCACTTTCTGACAGATGCCACAGAAACCATGTTGTGTTCCCCATCTAGCTCTTTAAACTTGTCAGATTCCAGAAACTTTGTCAGGGTTGAAAGATACGGGTCTTCATACTTCAGCGATGTGAAGGTCAAGCACACCACAACATCAATATCAAGATTAAAGAGGATGGTGTTGAGACGATCTGAGTCTTGAATTGTGATTCCCTCCAGCATCTCGATGTGAGAACTCAAGAGGTCAAATTCAGTTTGTACATCATCTAACCACTGGTTAAGCCTGTCCGCTTTAAAAGGGGAGCTGTAGTGGATCTTCTGAATGTCTTCTAGCGACTTCTCCTCCATCTCTCCTCCTCGTATAGCAGGCAAGACCCTGGCCACTGCTTTCATGAGCATTGTCTTGTAAATGCTAAATGAGCTCTGAAATAAGTGCAGCCTTTCTTTGATATCATTGAAATCATTCACCAGTGTTTTTCTGGACAGGTCGTTGTATGTCCTCTCTACTTCTCCCAGCCCCTCCATTATATCTTCAATTTTGGAAACCAGACGTGTGGTGATTTCTCTCTCCATCTGAGCAGCTTTTGTATCCAGTAGAGAAAGAGGATAGAGCCAGACTTTGACTGGAACTGCATTCTGTGGATTCTCCTTCAGGATAGTGGGGAGCTTCTTGTACACATCTAGGGCCTCCATGAAAGTGGTGGGGTTCTGATCAAGGCGTAAGTCACCATGAAAGGTGCAACCAATGCTCTCAGCCATTTTCTTATCACCATCTGTCATTTTTAGAGCTCCTTCTCCCTCAATAGAGAACTGAGGTATGTTCTTGACCATGACATTCAGTTTTCCCTCATTCTCCTGCTTTTCTTCCTTTTCTGAAAATCTCCGATCAAACACCATGAAGGCCTGAGCTCCGTACAGTACAGCCGTGACCACATGAGTGGCAGTTTTCTGATCAAATACTTGAGGGTAGGTGATCTGGCCCAGATGCCTCATAGTGAGCTGATCAAATCTGGTGGTTTCACTGTAATACATTGTTACTCTGGACTGTTGGTTTGAGGATTTGGTGTCTCGCAGAAACTTGGCAGATCCTCCCACCTCCACCAGCCCTCCTAAGAAGCTGGCCTTCAGGGAAGCACTTACATCCAGGAGACTGGCCTTACTAGAGAGAGAGTCGGAGCTACTTAAGTCAAAATGTGTTTTGTGCTGTACACGGCTGTCCAAATCTTCACTCAGTGAATTCTTATCCCACAGAGTAACACCTGAAATGAGAAATGGCTTTAACAGTCCCATATGAGGACACGATGCACGGTTGAAGAATCTTGCAGGTTTTATCATGTTACACAAGTACTAGTAATGCAACATTGGTTGAAGAGGGAAAAATAAACTTTTATTATTTTATTTTAGGTTGGTAAAGTACCTGGAATGAAGGTATCCTTGCGGAGGTCATACAGCATACCAGGATACAGAGGTCTTCCCAGAGCTGCCACTACAATGGGCTCTGATGTCAAAGCTAGAGTAAATAAGAAATAAAATGTAATATTTTTACTTAGGCAAGGCAAGTTTATTTGTATAGCACATTTCATACCCAATGGCAATTCAAAGTCCTTTACATAGAAATTAATTAAAACAGTTGAAACAAACATTAAAACATGTAATAATAAATAAACAAATAATAAAACTTAGAACATTCATAATATATATTAACAAAAGTACATCTGGTGATAATGAATAATGCTTTCCCCACCAGAATTTTTTTTAAAGTTGCCAGCCACCGTCAGCATTTTTAACCTTTTTCAAAGGTTTCTGGCCCCCAGAATATTTAGTTTTATGAATATTTAAACATACACAATATCAAAAGAAAACAGCCCCTATGCTAAAAAAAAGTTTTATTCCAGTTTTATACATGCCTTTTTTATCATCACTTTAATATGGATAAGTTTCATTTTAAAAAAAGCAACAACAAAAAAAAAGCAAAAAGCTGGGATTTTTTTGTTGTTGTCAAAGACTACATCCAAATGAGATTCAGAACAATGATAAAAACACAGATGGATTAGATGGAGTCCATCACCAGAGTTTTAAAGTCATTTAGCTCGTCCTGGGGTGACATTTCATTCAGTAACATTAAGCAGTTTTGATTTATATCCTGTTTAATGTTGATGATTACGTTATTTTATATAAAGCATATGATTACATATGATATCACTTGTCTGCTTCTTTTTTACCTGTGTTTTGACTAGGACATTCAGTACTCTTTCAGAAGATGTGTAATTGTGCCCCCTATAGTATAACAGTGAAAGCACGGAAACATGGAAGTTTCCGTCAATGGTAGGGAAAGAGTTGATATGGAAGAAATCCATTATAAAATAAAAGTTAGAAAAAAATAGAAAATTACAGAATTTCAACCTTTCAGTCAGAATATATAAAATCATTTCAAATGCTATATTCACATTTACAAATTCAACACATGCTTTTCTCCAAAGCAACTAATAATAGAGTCTCTTACATTAATTACCAGACATGGGTCTACATGGCAGTAGTTAGAGAGGGGCTTTACCATAAACTGGTCTCTGGAATGCCATCCTAAATGATGTTCACTACACTCCCCTCTGGTTCGCCCTCACTCTTCCAGCTCCACAGGTGCTGGACGCCATGCTCCTGAGAGCGACCCATTCTTTTACAAATGTTTGTAGAAGCATCTGCATGCCTAGTGCTTGATTTATACACCTGTGGCCAGTGAATGTGGTCCGGTTACATAGTGTTACGCGTCAACAAGACATAAATGTCACGTCACAGAATACCCAGATTCTAAATGTCTGAAGGAAGACTTTCTCTTGCTATGGCGATTCATGCGGTGAAGGGAAGAAGACTTGAAGTAAATTCAGATGCCCGATTGTACTTCCTAAGACAATCTGTCCTGAGACAATTTGTCCTTCTAATGATTTTAAATCCGTCCCTATGATATTGTTATAGCATATTCTAATTTTGTAACATTTTAATCTTACCTGGATATTTTGTGTTTCCTTTGGTATCAGGTTTAGATTGTAGCACTTCCTATTTGGAAGAATGGTTCATAAAATCATATAGAAAGAGTTTTTATTCTTCATCTCATGAAATACATCGGTTTACACTTCCACATTTTGTTTGAGAGATGGCACTTACCTGTGCATTCACCACAGCTAGGGTTGCCCACACTAAACATGTTGAGTAGATCCAGCTCGGCTGCTTCAGGGACATCATAAGTGCCGCCATCTTAGAATCATCAACAAGGAGACCTGTGTGAATATCAGTGAAGGTCAGTGAAGGAGTCGCATTCCACAACCTTGTCTTGTTTAGTTTTATTGTCATATTCTGCTTTGTTGTCTCTGTGCCTGTGAGTTCTGTTCCTGATTGTGCACACATGTTTTTTTGATTATCATTCCACATGTATTTAAGCACTCAGGTTTCCTCAGTTAAAGTTTCTGTGCCATCAATGTTAATGTGTATTTAAACCTCTAGGGTCAACTAATGCAATGACTGCCCAGCATGGTTTGGTAGATTTTTTTGGTGATTATCTGTCCTTTTTGTCAAACAGGAATGAGTAATACAAGTGGGTAATTTTGTGTATACTCTAAATAACAACAAAATGTTGTACATTTGTCAAATAAAGTAAATAAACAGGATGTGCTTTCTGCCATCTAAGTGATCTCAGTGATGGCAGAAAGCTCAGCCTATTTGTTTGCACTGTTTGTCTCTCTGAACTATTTTCTGAAATGCATTTAAAAGGCTTGGTGCTTTGTGAGTTCACGTCAATGGCCTGGACCGAAGACAAGAACATGTTGAAAGTCGTTATTTAGATTTATTTATTTTTGCACACAAAAACTATTCTCATTGCTTCATAAAATATTTTTTTCTTCTTATATCAACTCTATAAACGAATGTTGTCTCCTTTTATAGCAGGTGAACCTCCTAAATAGTATTCTATATCAGAAACAATCGATTGCTTTAAAGGGTCATGAAACCCCCCTGCTGCAGCGGTGTTTTTTCACACCTTCGATTTGAAAAGGCTTGTTAAAGGGGAGTGGTCGACTGTGAAAAGGTGGGATGGTATTGTGTGGAAAGAGGGAATGGTTTGCATAAATAGGGGAGTGTCAGTAGGTGCATTAAGATTAGAGATACCAACAGCAGCAGTTACAGCGGATCTGAGACATGTTCTTGGTTCACGTTGGCATTGTTTACCACAGTGAGATTAAATGAGGGATGAGTACAGCGAATGAGAGAGCTATGAGTGGCGTGCAGCAGAGATCGCAAATCATTCAGCTCTTCAAACCAGCATAATTCAGTGAGAGATGAAAATAAATGTTATTCTGCATGACGAAATATTTTGCAAACGTGATAAAACTATATTTGTCCAAATATGCACGCTGTTTGGCAAGATGAACAACGCGCCGACGTGATAAGAGAACGTGAACCACCCAACATGCGATGCGACAGAGATGTGTAATTCTAGATCGGGGTAAAAGCGAAGGGGTTTGAGGCTAGTCTTGACCGCGCATCTGAAGCAGAGCGACGCGCGCTGGGGTGCCGTGACGATCCGCGCGGTCACTCGGCAGCTAAATCTATATTTGTCCAAATATGCAGCACACTGTTTCACTAAGAGCCCGAACACATGCGGTTTAGTGCATGTCTATGACTACAAATAAAACGGAGAGGACGTGGCTTTTGTTCATTAGCCTAGAGATTACAGATTGGTTATTTTGCACTCCTGACATAGATAGTCAACGTTTGCAGGTTCGGCGTGCGATTGCTCAAGTTAATTTTAATTTACCGAGCCTTTGTAGCAAAGGCTTCCACAGACGGCTCCGGTTACAGCTCGCTCAGTGCCCTTTACGTTACTTCGTATCAGCACAACGCCTAGCTTTCCTCCGTGACTTTTCCGCACGCTGCTTCCAAAACTTCCCCACCATATCTCTACAATAACGATGGAAGACGAGCCTGACAGAAGTGACTGTCTCATGCATATTAACTAAATTATCTTGTATGCATACTACAGCACAGGGATTGGACTGAATGAGCTTTATGTCATAATTATATATCGAGAGTCGCTCAGAGCGGTCGCCGTCAGCATGTGCCCACCAGCCCATACTTGAGCCGAAAAGGCCGCGCCGACGTCAGCATTTGTGACGCTGCTCCGACTAAGCTTTTCAAACCCATAAGACAGAAATCGCTCTGAAAAATGCAAAAATAACTATTTTCTAATGGCGAATGCATCAGATATATGTCTACCTTTGAGTGAGGACACGTTCAAGATGCGGTGCAGTTGGAGTTGGAGGCCTTAGAGAAACAGCTAAAGGTTCTTGTTCTGTAGTACAGAGACAGTATAGAAACTGTGTCTATTCCATGAATATTGAGGTCAAAATCCTCTATAGGATCTAGAGAAAATCTAATCATTATTAAATGAAGAGTATGTAGGATTGTGGCCAAAACTGGTACTGCAATCTCTTTCAGATGACTGTAGAGCAGTGTATCCCCCTCCCCCTGACTCGAGGTTGCCAGATTGGCTACAGGATCCAGCAGAACGTCTGTAGCTGCAGCTGTGGTAACTAGAGCAGATCTGGTAACCTGAATGCCCAAACACTACTGACTCCGTGATTGATAGAAATCATGGTTTGGGGCGGAGCTTCGTGCCAAAACTCAACATGTCAAAATCAACATCTGTTGAGGGCTGCAACAACAACTTTATAATGACAATATCCTATCCTACGTATTTGAAATTAACATGATTTCTTAATGTCTAGTGACATATCAGTGCCATTTTATGATTAATTGAAATACATTTCTTAAATACAGTTCCTTTAGACCAGAGAATCTGAAAAGGACAAAAAAACTAGGTCTCCTTGAAGGTGTCATTAGCTGTCGTTTTTAGTTTTTATACTGTTGTCTGAGGTAAACTAATGATTGTTTGTTTTTTATATTCAAAAACATCATAACTAATAAGTAATAGGCTATTTTCTACACTGGTTTTAAGGTTCTCTCCAAAACGCTGGGTTTTGATGGGCGTGCTGCACTGGAGACTTGGAAGTAAATGCCCACAGCTAGGATTGGATAATATTTGCATATTTAATGAGCTTAAGCTCCCCTGTCAGTTCACATCAGGGAGGAGTGAATAAGGGAGAAGCCGCTGGAACTGGAATGGTTCTCTCGATCACAGGCTCGTAAATGTCTTTATTAAACAAACATAATAATTTATTTCTCATCCACTCGCGTTTGATTGGACTATTATTTTTATATTACACATAGCCCGCACGTTCGGACGATATAAACGCAAACCACACGCACACACACGTGGGCATAAGCCGCCCTTCAAATGTCAGCTCGAGAGAGAAGGAGAATAGCACGGATCAAGACCGAATATTATGAGATTCATCTGCCTGCCAGGCTTTGCGAGTCTTTACGTGTCTGAGTCCAATGTGCTAAAGGTATGCTCTGTTAGACAAATACACATAAGCAAAATGATCTATAACAATGCAGTACTACCACATATTAAAAAACGTTGTGTTTTGCACCATTCCTGTCAGATCCAATATAGAAGAAACAGCTTTGTGTTTTAATCTCATTGGCCCTCATTTATCAATCTTGCGTAGAAACGGGTGTATATGTTGGCGTTAGATTATGCTTACACTCCTCTCACGGTCTGATTTATGAAACTGTGCGCACCTCTGCAATTCAGGTGTACGCAATACCTGCCCTTGATAAATGCGGCAGCTGAAAACGATCGTCATTAGAATAACACGCCCCTATATATTCAAGGCTCCGCCTCCCCCACGCCCTCATTTTACGCCATGGACAAACAGAAGACGGCAAAGAAGCGAAACTTCTCCGACGTGGAGATTGAGACCATCACCAGGTGGAAAAAACGAAATTGTTTTATTTGGGAGTTTAAAGAATGGGAATAAAGGCACCCACAAAAACAAAATATGGACCTAAATTATGAGTACTGTTAATAGTGTGGAGTTTGAGAAGCGCAATCCAGCAGTTTAAAGCTGTCTGGATGAGAAATACTTATCACAATGCATTATTTTACAGCACATGTTTTGAAACAATTAGCATTCAATTTCGTATCACGGCACATGTATTGGGGTGTACGATATGATGATGATGTGATGTGGAGTACCATTCATTCACATTAATAATTACATGACAATTTGTAAGATTCTTCTTCTTATGATTTTTATTATTAATGACGCTTATTGTTATTTAGAAGAAGAATGTCGTCATTATTTATTTTATTATTATTATTTAAAAGAAGAAGAATGTCATTTTTATTATTTTGTCAGTCTGAATTATTTTCAGTCCAGTCCGTGCGCAGCTGTCGGGCCTAACCCTGAAGCGTCAGGTAAAGCGCACAGGCTCTACTGGAGGAATACAGGCCTACAAATCAAATGCTTTGGTAAAGTCACACAAATTAAACACTGAAGTCCATGTTGCACAAAAATAAACACTGATGTTTATAATTACTATGTTGTTGTTGTTTTTACAGTGGGTCATAATATAGCATATATTTGTCAGTGCGTTTTGTGGTGTTAGGAATTGTTTTTCTGCGCATTTTCGCACTAACTCCAAACGTGCGTTGGAGTACTTTTGATAAATGAGGGCCATTATGTCTACAAATCCAGCATCGACCAGAGATTTGTTTACAAACAATTCTGCAGTGAAATAAAGTGAACATGTCTTCCCCACGTGAGCTAGAACGTCATAAAAAATAGAGTTCAACCACACATTCTTAATATTACGCAGTGTTCTTCCACAAACAGGAATAGCGCAATATCTTGTTGTTGTTGGCTAGCTAGGACTAGCCGGTCACCTCCATGAGTAGGTGGGAGGGGCTACTGGATTAGATGAGTCGGTAGGCGGGGCTACTGGATTAGATGAGTCAGTGGGCGGAGCGGGAGCCGTCCCGCTCCAAGAGAAACAGCAGCTGCCCCTCTCCGAGAGAAACTGCAGAGCCGTCCCACTCCGAGAGAAACAGCAGCTGCCCCTCTCCGAGAGAAACTGCAGAGCCGTCCCACTCCGAGAGAAACAGCAGCCGTCCCACTCCGAGAGAAACAGCAGCCGCCCCTCTCCGAGAGAAACTGCAGAGCCGTCCCACTCCGAGAGAAACAGCAGCTGCCCCTCTCCGAGAGAAACTGCAGAGCCGTCCCACTCCGAGAGAAACAGCAGCCGTCCCACTCCGAGAGAAACAGCAGCCGCCCCTCTCCGAGAGAAACTGCAGAGCCGTCCCACTCCGAGAGAAACAGCAGCCGTCCCTCTCCGAGAGAAACTGCAGAGCCGTCCCACTCCGAGAGAAACAGCAGCCGCCCCTCTCCGAGAGAAACTGCAGAGCCGTCCCACTCCGAGAGAAACAGCAGCCGCCCCTCTCCGAGAGAAACTGCAGAGCCGTCCCACTCCGAGAGAAACAGCAGCCGTCCCACTCCGAGAGAAACAGCAGCCGTCCCACTCCGAGAGAAACAGCAGCTGCCCCACTCCGAGAGAAACAGCAGCCGTCCCACTCCGAGAGAAACAGCAGCCTTCCCACTCCGAGAGAAACAGCAGCCGCCCCACTCCGAGAGAAACAGCAGCCGTCCCACTCCGAGAGAAACAGCAGCCGCCCCACTCCGAGAGAAAAAGCAGCCATCCCGCTCCGAGAGAAACAGCAGCCGTCCCACTCCGAGAGAAACAGCAGCCGCCCCACTCCGAGAGAAACAGCAGCCGCCCCACTCCGAGAGAAACAGCAGCCGCCCCACTCCGAGAGAAACAGCAGCTGCCCCACTCCAAGAGAAACAGCAGCCGTCCCACTCCGAGAGAAACAGCAGCCTTCCCACTCCGAGAGAAACAGCAGCCGCCCCACTCCGAGAGAAAAAGCAGCCGTCCCACTCCGAGAGAAACAGCAGCCGCCCCACTCCGAGAGAAACAGCAGCCGCCCCACTCCTAGAGAAAAAGCAGCCGTCCCACTCCGAGAGAAACAGCAGCCGTCCCACTCCGAGAGAAACAGCAGCCGTCCCACTCCGAGAGAAACAGCAGCCGCCCCACTACGAGAGAAACAGCAGCCGCCCCACTCCGAGAGAAACAGCAGCCGCCCCGCTCCGAGAGAAACAGCAGCCGTCCCGCTCCGAGAGAAACAGCAGCCGTCCCGCTCCGAGAGAAACAGCAGCCGTCCCACTCCGAGAGAAACAGCAGCCGCCCCACTCCGAGAGAAACAGCAGCCGCCCCGCTTCAAGAGAAACAGCAGCCGTCCCGCTCCGAGAGAAACAGCAGCCGTCCCGTTCCGAGAGAAACAGCAGCCGTCCCACTCCGAGAGAAACAGCAGCCGTCCCACTCCGAGAGAAACAGCAGCCGCCCCACTCCGAGAGAAACAGCAGCCGTCCCGCTCCGAGAGAAACAGCAGCCGTCCTGCTCCGAGAGAAACAGCAGCCGTCCCGCTCCGAGAGAAACAGCAGCCGTCCCACTCCGAGAGAAACAGCAGCCGTCCCACTCCGAGAGAAACAGCAGCCGTCCCACTCCGAGAGAAACAGCAGCCGCCCCACTCCGAGAGAAACTGCAGCCTTCCCACTCCGAGAGAAACAGCAGCCGTCCCACTCCGAGAGAAACAGCAGCCGCCCCGCTTCGAGAGAAACAGCAGCCGTCCCGCTCCGAGAGAAACAGCAGCCGTCCCGCTCCGAGAGAAACAGCAGCCGTCACACTTCGAGAGAAACAGCAGCCGTCCCACTCCGAGAGAAACAGCAGCCGTCCCGCTCCGAGAGAAACAGCAGCCGTCCCACTCTTTTCTATTCTATTTTTTATGCAAGTTATTTGTAAATTAAACAAAGAAACTGCTGTCTTTTGTTCATTTTCGTTAACTTCAAACGTAGGCTAAATTAAAGAGAAGTGGTTGTTCTATAGCCTACATTGTTTATTTTTGTAATGCACGTTATAATTTGTAGCTACATTAAACACATTTATATATGTTTATACATATATTTTCTTGTCATGTAATTTAAAATGTGTAAATGAAAATAAATTGGTCTATACATTAGCCTACCCTTTTTACAACTAGCCTATTTATAGACCAATAAAATAACTTAAGTTTAACATCCGAAACAACAGACATTTTTATTATCAGCCAAACCAGAAGAAAAGCCTTTTCTACACTTTCATTGCGCTGAGCGGGAGAAGCTGGAGCTGGACCGGGATGGGGAATAATGCCCAATAGAGACTCTGGTAAGGCCTGAGCGGGAGAAGCTGGAGCTGGACCGGGATGGGGAATAATGCACATTAGAGACTCTGGTAAGGCCTGAGCGGGAGAAGCTGGAGCTGGACCGGGATGGGGAATAATGCCCAATAGAGACTCTGGTAAGGCCTGAGCGGGAGAAGCTGGAGCTGGACCGGGATGGGGAATAATGCACATTAGAGACTCTGGTAAGGCCTGAGCGGGAGAAGCTGGAGCTGGACCGGGATGGGGAATAATGCACAGTAGAGACTCTGGTAAGGCCTGAGCGGGAGAAGCTGGAGCTGGACCGGGATGGGGAATAATGCACATTAGAGACTCTGGTAAGGCCTGAGCGGGAGAAGCTGGAGCTGGACCGGGATGGGGAATAATGCCCAATAGAGACTCTGGTAAGGCCTGAGCGGGAGAAGCTGGAGCTGGACCGGGATGGGGAATAAGGCACAATAGAGACTCTGGTAAGGCCTGAGCGGGAGAAGCAGGAGCTGGACCGGGATGGGGAATAATGCACAGTAGAGACTCTGGTAAGGCCTGAGCGGGAGAAGCTGGAGCTGGACCGGGATGGGGAATAATGCACAGTAGAGACTCTGGTAAGGCCTGAGCGGGAGAAGCAGGAGCTGGACCGGGATGGGGAATAATGCACAGTAGAGACTCTGGTAAGGCCTGAGCGGGAGAAGCTGGAGCTGGACCGGGATGGGGAATAATGCACAATAGAGACTCTGGTAAGGCCTGAGCGGGAGAAGCTGGAGCTGGACCGGGATGGGGAATAATGCACAATAGAGACTCTGGTAAGGCCTGAGCGGGAGAAGCTGGAGCTGGACCGGGATGGGGAATAATGCACATTAGAGACTCTGGTAAGGCCTGAGCGGGACATCATCTTCTGGGATGAGCAGGGCATATTTCCACTGTCCGCAGCTCTGCAGGGCCGAATCGGTCGACGGCTGGCATGTCATAAAAAGTAGATGATGCATCTGAGATGATGAGTTGAATAAAAATAAGTAGGCCAACTTAAAAAAAACTTGGACGTATATAGGCTAAATGTTTAAAATATATTGTAATAGTTACATTTAACATAATAAATAAACTGTTAACTAATATTTGCAATTTGACAATATTCAAGCGGCTAGATTTACATGCTATGGTCCAGCCCATCGTCACAGGCTTTGAAGCATGTCAAAACCCAATAAAAAGCTTTAAAAAAAAAAAAATTATATATAGCCTATATATATATATATATACTATATATACTATATAGTATATATATATAGTATTAAGTATTATTATTATATATCCTCCATTTCTCTCTTTAAAATCTCCTCACGAACGTCCGCTGTCAGTTGTCACAGCCTAGGCCATTAACGGCGCTTTGGTTCATTGTTGCCAAGTCTGGAATTGGGCTGCATTTAGGCTACTGTTGCTTTGGGGGGTTTGTAGCCTTTTTTTATTTTATTTTTATTGACATACAGACATACAAACCACAATAGTGCAGTAATTGACAATCGAGTAATTACATAATTCTAGAAGTGAAATAAAAGTGTGTAAATGTATAGGTGTGTGTGGGTGAGTGTGGGTGTGGGTGTGGGTGTGTATTCATAAGCAAAATTACACATTTACTATTTATTATAAGATCACTACCATCACTTCTCATCATCATACCATCATCATTGTAATAATCAGAGTCCCCTTTTTTTTTATCTAATATTTATCATTGTCACCACTTTCAATGGATCAATACATTTCACATAGTATAATAATAATAATATAAGATAATCCTCCCCCCACATCTTCTCAGTCCCTATACTTTTTATTTTATTTTTATGTTGTGTGTAGTGTCTAAGGAGCATTAAAAGAAGGGGGACATTGTGCGAGTGTCTCAACTTAGGACAGAGATGCTGTCCTAGAGAAACCATTTCTCGCCTGTCTTGCCTGCCTTAGTGTTTATGAGGTTTTTCAATTTAAATATACATACACACATTTCTCTTCTACATTGTGGTGCATTAAAAACACATGAAAAGATTAGGGGGAAAATTAGAAATAATCAATCGATTTTACTATAGTAGTAGTGGTGACAATGAAAACCAGGTTTGAAGTTCCAAAACAGCAATAATAATAGTTGATGATGATGATGATGATGAAAGCAAAGACAACAACGGAAACAACAACAATAATAAAAATAATAATAGCAATCATAACAATAACAATAATGAAAGAATAATGACAATAATTAGAGCTATGCAGTAATATCCGTGGATTGATTAAGGGATGGGAGGAGTCGGAGTTACGGAGAGAGAGAGGATTCAGAGTTGTAAGAGGTCAGAAAGTGTTGGATGGCAGAGGTCGCTTTCAGATGAGGGATTATAGGGGAGAGATGTGTATTCCATTGTAATAAAGTCGGTGAGAAGATTTTTCCAGTGGTTAATGTGTATTTTGTTACGAGTTTTCCAGTTCATGAGGATAGTTTTCTTGGCGATGGTTAGGGCTATGAGGAGAGTTTTAAAGTTTATAGTTTTATCTGTAATTATTGTGAGGTCCCCAAGCAAGCAAAGAGAGGGCGATAGTGGGATGTGGCCGCCCACTATAGTGGATAGTGACTGTGTGACCTCTTCCCAGAAGTGTTTGATTGGAGTGCAGTGCCAGGTTGCATGGATGTATGTATCTGTAGATTTCTGACTGCAATGTGTGCAAATTTCTGATGTGAAACCCATTTTAGCTAATCTATTGGCCGTGTAGTGTGTTCTGTGAAGTGTTTTGTATTGTATCAATTGAAGATTAGCATTTTTGGACATGAAATAGATGTTTTTACAGATTTGGGTCCAGAAGTTGGCATCAGGAGCTATTGAGAGATCGTTTTCCCATTTTATTGTTGGTAAGTATATGGTCTGAAATTGATTTGAAATGATTTTGTATATTTTGGAGAGAAGTTTCTTTGGAGATGAAATGTTAACCAAGTCTGATATTGCTGGGGGAAGTTCTGAATTTGTGGCTCGGATGTTTATTTTTGCCAGAACAGAAGATTTGAGTTGCAGGTATTTTAAAAATTCATTGCTCCTGATGCCAAACTCCTGGGCCAGATGCAGAAATGTTGTTAATGTGTTGGATTTGAAAATATGGTTAATATGAGTGATACCCTTTTCAGTCCATGTGCGAAAGTTCAGTATTTTTTTATAGCTAATGAAGTCACGGTTGTTCCACAATGGGGTGCGGATAGATGGAGCTAGTACAGAATTTGTGATTTGGTGAAATTTCCACCAGGCTGTCAGAGTGGAAGCTATAGTTACAGCCTTAAAACATGTGTGTTGTTTGATTGTTTTTGTGAGGAATGGTATGTCATCTATATTTAATTCTTTGCATAGTGATTGTTCTATATCTAGCCATATAATATCGGATTGGGTGGGGTGGATCCATTTGTATATGTATTGCAGTTGTTTAGCTATCGAGTAATAATAAAAATTTGGTGCTTCTAGTCCTCCTTGAGCCTTGTTTTTTTGTAGTGTGGTGAGTTTTATCCTTGGTGTTTTATTTTTCCAGTAAAAGCGAGTGATAATGGAGTCTAATGATTTAAACCAGGTGAGTGTGGGGTGGCTTGGAATCATTGAGAATAGATAGTTGATTTTTGGTAAAATTGTCATCTTTATTGCTGCTATTCTGCCAATTATGGAGATTGGAAGGTTGACCCATCGAAGCAAGTCATCTTCTATTTTTTTTAGTAGTGGTGTGAAGTTAAGTGTTACCAACTCTGACAGTCTGGAGGAAATCTTGATGCCTAAGTAAGTGATGTGATCATGACATATAGGTATGGGTGATTGGTGGGGTGCCACATCCCATTTGGTTTTATGTAAAGGGAGGATGGATGATTTGTTCCAATTTATTGCGTAATCTGAGATTTTTGAAAAAGACTGGATTGTTTTAATTATTTCTTGTGCAGACACTAGAGGTTCTTGTATAAATAGTAGAATATCATCTGCATAAAGTGAGATTTTATGTGTTTGTTGTGGTGTTTCAATGCCTTTGATTGATGGGTTTTGGCGGATGGCTGCTGCTAGAGGTTCGATAAAAATGGTGAATAGAGATGGAGAGAGTGGACATCTTTGCCTCGTCCCCCTGTGCAGTGCAAAGCTTTGTGATGTTAGTCCATTGGTTGTGACTGTGGCAGACGGTGATGTGTATAAAATCTTGATCCAGTTAATAAATGACTCTCCAAAGCCAAATTTTTGTAGTGTGGTGAATAAAAATGTCCAGTTGACCCTATCAAAAGCTTTTTCTGCATCTAAGGTGGCAATGAGAGTATCTTTCTGTTGTACTGATGAGTAATGCATTAAATTGTATAATCTGTGAGTATTGTTGGATGCGTGTCAACCCTTTATAAAGCCGGTCTGATCAGGATGGATGATATGTGGTATTATTTTTTCAATTCTGTAGGATAATGCTTTGTTGATAATTTTTATGTCAACATTTATAAGTGATATAGGACGGTAGTTAGATGTGAGGGTGTGGTCTTTGTTAGGTTTAGGGATGAGTGATATAAGCGCTGTGTTCATGTGGGATGGGAATTTAGCATTTTGTTTTATTTCTGTTATTGTTCTACTGAATAGTGGGAATAAGGTTGACCAAAAACGAATGTAGAACTCAGCAGGGAAGCCATCCGGTCCTGGTGCTTTATTATTTTGCATGTGATTGAGCGCAGAGTGGAGTTCTTTTTCAGTGATTGGTAATTCGAGAGAGTTCATTTGTTCCGGGTTGAGTTTTGGTAGAAGGGTGTTATCAAGGAATTGGTTTATGTCTTCTTGGTTTGGGTCCAGATCTGATGAGTATAATTGTGTGTAGTATTCTTCAAATATTTTGTTTATCTCAACTGGAGAATTGGTTAGCTTCCCTGCTGAGTTTCTAATGGAGGTTATAGCTGTTTTTTCTTTATTTCTTTTGATTTGACTGGCTAGATATTTACCGGATTTGTTGCCATGGTGAAAAGTCTCATGACGAAGTCTGTGAATAAGAAATTGGTTTCTTTTGTTTATTATTTCATTAAGCAAATATTTATTTTCTCTTAATTCTTTATGGATGGTTTCTGATGGGTTGTTTGCATGTAAAATTTCTATTTTTTTTAAATTTTTCTTCTAGTTGGACTTCTTTTTCTTTTTCCTTCTTTTTTTTATGGACTGAATATGATATAATTTTCCCCCGTAATACTACTTTCCATGTTTCCCAGAGAAGTGATGCTGATGACTTTGGAGAGTCATTTATTTCAAGGAAGGATGTCCACTCTTTCTTGAAGTAGCTGTCAAATTTTGGACCTTTAAGAGTGATGTATTAAAACGCCATCTGGTGGGGTGCTTCTGTTTTGCAGGTGGGTTCCATGTGAGAGTTACCGGAGCATGGTCACTGATACTGATGGGATGAATTTTAGTTTCTATAATATTTGGTATGATTGAATTACTGATTAGAAATAGATCAATGCGGGAGTAAGTTTGGTGGACATTGGAATAAAAAGTATATTCTCTGGCGAGTGGGTGTTGTAGCCTCCAACCATCGCCAAGACCAAAATCACTTTTGGGTGTTTGTAGCCTATAATCCACAGGTTAAGTTGTCTTTACTTACGCAATATTTCTACCGCCCACGCCCCGCATTTTGGGATATTTTGGCCTATTCTGGCCGTGATTCCGATACTTTTGAATAATAATTGGAGGGGTTTTGTTATTCAGACCTGGCAACCCTATTCCTCGGTTCGCCCTTCGTGCAGCTTCACTTCGTGCACTTTGAAGGCGTGGCCTGGCCTGGCCTTCGAAGTGCATGGCCTTCAAAGTGCGCACCCTTCACTTTGGGAAACAGCTAATCTGTCACATGCCTGGCCTGTCTTGTGTGCACATGTGGGTTTTGTGATGTTGAGCATGTGCTCCTGTCATTGTCAGATCCCGCCCCCTTGTTATCTGATTAGTGTTATTGGCCCCACCTGTGTTCTCTGATTCCCTTTTGCTTTCTTCCCTTCATAAGCTACTTGTGTTTGTCAGTCTTGGTCGGATTGTTGCATGTTCTGTCTACATGTCGCGGTTTCCCCGTGACCCTTCCTGGTATGTGTTTTTTATGTTATGACTCTGTTTATGCGTTTTCCCCCCCTCGTGGGTTTTTGCTTTAAGTTTAAATAAATTATCATCTTCTCCTGCACTTGAGTCCTCACACCAGCTTCCTTTGTGTTAGATGTGACAGAACGATCTGACCATACTATCAGGACTCCGCAGAGACGGTCTCCCTCGGTGCCAGTTCCGGGGGTTCCGAGTCCAGACATGTCCTGGAGGGCTGTAATGGGAGGCTTTGTGGTGGCAGTCCTGCATGCTTTGAAGAAGCACAGGGTGTTACACAGGGTCCCTGTTCCGGTGGATTGTGTTCCGGTGGTCCCAGTTCCGGTGGTCCCGAGTCCAGACACAGCCTGGAGGGCTGTAATGGGATGCTTCGTGGTGGCAGTCCTGCATGCTTGGGAGAAGCAGAGGGGGTCATCCACAACTCTGGTGGTACCAGTGCCGGTGGATCGTGTTCCAGTGGTCCCAGTTCCGGTGGTCCCGAGTCCAGACAGAGCCTGGAGGGCTGTAATGGGATGCTTCGCGGTGGCAGTCCTTCATGCTTGGGAGAAGCAGAGGGGGTCATCCACAACTCTGGTGGTACCAGTGCCGGTGGATCGTGTTCCGGTGGTCCCGAGTCCAGACAGAGCCTGGAGGGCTGTAATGGGATGCTTCGCGGTGGCAGTCCTTCATGCTTGGGAGAAGCAGAGGGGGTCATCCACAACTCTGGTGGTACCAGTTCCGGTGGTCCCGAGTCCAGACACAGCCTGGAGGGCTGTAATGGGATGCTTCGTGGTGGCAGTCCTGCATGCTTGGGAGAAGCAGAGGGGGTCATCCACAACTCTGGTGGTACCAGTGCCGGTGGATCGTGTTCCAGTGGTCCCAGTTCCGGTGGTCCCGAGTCCAGACAGAGCCTGGAGGGCTGTAATGGGATGCTTCGCGGTGGCAGTCCTTCATGCTTGGGAGAAGCAGAGGGGGTCATCCACAACTCTGGTGGTACCAGTGCCGGTGGATCGTGTTCCGGTGGTCCCAGTTCTGGTGGTTCCGAGTCCAGACACAGCCTGGAGGGCTGTAATGGGATGCTTCGCGGTGGCAGTCCTTCATGCTTGGGAGAAGCACAGGGGGTCATCCACAACTCTGGTGGTTCCAGTGCCGGTGGATTGTGTTCCAATGGTACCAGTGCTGGTGGATCGTGTGCCGGTGGTTCCAGTGCCAGTCCCGTTTTCCCCGCGACCCTTCCTGTTATGTGTTTTTGTATGTTATGATTCTGTTCGTGTCCCCCCCCCCCTCGTGGTTTTTTGCTTTAAGTTTGTTTTATTTGTTAATACATTATCTTCTCCTGCACTTGAGTCCTCGCACCAGTTTCCTTTGTGTTAGCCGTGACACAATCAAAATGTAACAATTTATTAACAGTCAGGTAAATGTATAATGTCAATTACATAATAAATATTTTCATAAGGGTTTGTATAATGTATTTTGTAAAGTCAGGCTGTTTGTACATGTGTCCAGGAGAGACATGGGGTGAGTTATGTCTGATGCAGGACTGTGTATACTTTTAACAAGTGGCATAGTGGGTTAGTTCTTTGATGTATGGATTTTTTTTTTATAAGGGAAGTGGATTGTGCTACATATGTGTAAGCATTAAGTATAAACTCTATTTAAAACATAGGACGCATGTTTCTTTACTTTATAAGGAAATCTCTTCCTAGCGAGTTCCTCTATATAACATCCAAATTGAGTTCTGCCCTGAAAACAACAATGGAGAAGGAGACGACAACAGTGAGATAGACGAAGAAGGGAGAAGGTTAGAGGAACAGAGGAATGGAGAAATGCATACAGCTGGCACGAAGACAACAAGTTTCTCTCCTATGCCTGATACATATGACAATAAAGAGTTATTTGACAAGGCAACTGGTATCCGGTCCTGTGATTCCTTCATAACGAGGAAAACTGTAATTACAGATAAACATTAGAAACAGATGCACAGATCAGATATAAAAAGGTTAGAGAGAAAAGTTCTGCACCATGATACAACAGTATTACTCATGCTATCAAGAGAGAAACTCATCATCTAAAGTGTAAATTAAAGCAAACTCATTTAGAGGTCTTCATAATCGCGTGGAAAGACAGTACTTCCTGTTATAAAAAGGCACTAAAAGCAGCCAGGGCAGAGCATATGCATATATAAAATATATAAACATTGCAATAAATTGGAGCAGTTACATCAGTGTGCGGACATCAGTGTTTTGCTTCAATAACACTAAATTTGCCACAAACAAAACCCAGATGTACAGGTAAAATATATAGTCAACATTTTTCCCATCATACCACAATTGTTTGATTAACATTGAGATAGACAGTCTACATATTAAGACCCACTGTAACGCTCAGATATAGTGCTACACATTGGATGTTTTTCTTTCCCAAAGGTTACCCAAACGTTCATTTAAAACTTAACAGATGTTTGGGTGAACACATGCCAAGATCAATATTCTGAAAGACTGATTCTGTGTATCTGTGTAGGTCCGGATTGCAAGCTCTCTGGTTTTTGTGTGACACCTCAGATGTCATTCGGTTAAGATTGCTTTGTTTAAATCAGCGTGAGTCTGAAAATCATATTTCATTGGTTCAGACTCATGCCATCGAGAATTTCCTATGAATGTTCACAAATTTTGAGATACTGTGCTTTACAGCTATATCAAACTTGTGCTGAGCTGAGGGGAAGAGGCATTCTTCCAGACAATTGTTCATGGATTACTAAAACAAAGGAAAGATTTTAGGAAGGTATACCTCGCAGAAAACACAAATACAGATACTTTAAATACTATTTAGAGCATGGGAATCGCTAGACAAGGTTATAATGAATACATTTTTGTGAAAACCTCAAATTTGACCAAAATCGACATTCCCCCACTTGTTTTGCCAGTAGCTCATAATTAGCATTACATCTCATTTTGCCTGCATGGGTCACACACAGAGATATAATAGTTAAAATATAATATAATAGTTAAATATAACCTTGAACTTTGTAATCTCTCCAGTTTCAAATTCATGGTTTCTCAACTTCTTACATCTATCCTCTGAAAAATGTATATTTTCTTTTCAGTGAACATTGATTTACTGTGAATCTTTTTTTCTCAATCTTTATCCAACACATTCACACTGACACTGCCTAAAATCACATCTTACCTGCAGTCTCTGTTCTCGATATGGGGAGTCTGAAGCGGATCAGAAATCTGTAGGGATATTTATAGTCCTGATACTGAGGGAATGAAAACATGCGATGTCGGGAAATGTTGAGAAAGAGGAGGGGAAAGGTGGCCAGTGGCTTGTGTCAATGGCCCTTTGACCTTGAAATGCTTTCAGTGCACAATGTGTGAGGTACAGAGTACAAATTATTAAAGATGTTAATTGTAATAAGTTGAATAAGCTTTATGAAAGGCAGTTGCTGTGAATGAAACATTTATGTAGATGAAACACTTATTTTGTGTTTTCACAAACAAGTATTTTAAAACAAGTTTTTGACTCGGTTGGACCATGTTTGGTGTCCTGTTTGAATAAGTGCTTTTGCTCTGGGACTATCCTAGCCTGATTTTACCAGACTCTCGTACATTTCATTTGTACATAGAGTCTGGCCACTCTCCATTGACAAGGGTTTATTTCCGCGAAGGCGGGCACCCTGTTGAGGTTTAAAACTATTGGATCAGCCCTGAGCCACTCTGGATCTGCCATAACCAATCGCTAACGTTTGGTCGTGACGTATGTCATGCGCCCTTCGCCTGTTTCACTCATGGAAATCCGACAAAATAAAAGTGCACATGTGCATGCCACCTCAGTAATAAAACTATAGGATAAAACCTAAAACTCGTGCATTGGGATTGTGATTTATTCACGCCACGGTGGACAGGAGAGCTTTGTGATCGGGAACGCAGCGCTCACGTGGGCCGTAACATCATTGTATGCTGTAAATAAAATGTCATATGCTTGGTATGATAATAAATGCTGCTATAAATTACGGACCAATTCAAATGTTTAAGTGCTTGAAATATATTGCTCTTCTAAATACTTGCCAGGATTTTAAGGAAATACGAGTCTAGAAATGCATCCTAATAACAGCAAAGCAACCGTATGGTGTTCTGCAGCGGTCAAAAATGATTACAAACAGTGAATTTGGAAGTGATATATTGTTGAAAACTCAGAGATGTTATTTCGGACAGCTGTTTTATCAACACGAACTTGCGTCTGTCAAAAGCAGTAACGTTAGGTAACTCGGCCGAGGGGCGGGATAAACGGTTGTCTTTCAAACTCCCTCTGCACGCGATAGGATAGCGCTACACCAACCAGAGCAACGAAGGTGAAACGGAGCTTGTTGACAGATTAAACATTCACCGTATCCGGTCGGCAAAACTCCGAACACATCTTCCCTTTTTAAGAATGACTTCAGTGCCGTTCTTTCTTCTTTTCTCAGAGAAAATCTTAACTCAAGTCTTCCAGAATCGCAGTCAAAGCTGATTCGAAAGACTGCCGCCGTTCGCCACTTTCTGTGTTTACTAGAAGCACGCAAACGCAACTCGGCCGTAGTCATTATGGCCCCGCCCACCGACTCTATACACGATGTGATTGGCCTGTCCAGAGTTAGGGGAATACAGCTCAGAAGGGTATTGAGAGTTGCTAGACGACACTCGCGGGCAGATAAAATTTGCTGCCGCTAGGGTGCGTCTAGATTTCTAGGCAATCTGTTCGCTGATTGGACCGGTAAACATTTGTTCGGAGAAAACCTAAGACTACACAGCAGTCCCAGATGTAGTACTGAAGGGAAATGAAAATTGAGCGGAAGTACGTAGCAGGGCAGAGCCAGGCTAGGACTATCCCTGATAGCCTTAAACAAGCCCCAGTTACACCTCTCCTTAAGAAACCTTCACTTGATAATAGTTATTTTAATAATTTTCAACCTATATAATATTTTTGAAACTTTCCAGTCTGGTTTTAAGCCTCTGCACAGCACTGAGTCAGCATTATTACGGGTTTCTAATGATATACTAGTAGCAACTGACTCCGGTGACTCCGTGATCCTAATATTGTTAGACTTAATCTCGGCCTTTGATACAGTTGACCATAAAATTCTCCTATCACGACTAGAATGCTCTGTGGGCATTCAGGGAACTGTCCTAAATTGGTTTAAGTCTTATTTAACGAACAGAAGTTTCTCTGTTAATTTCTGGTCCTCGCCTGCTCAACTCTCTTGTGGAGTGCCGCAGGGTTCAATTCTTGCACCCATTCTTTTTTCCCTGTATTTACTTCCTTTGGGCTCCATATTCATAAAGCACGGTGCATTATTTCACTGCTATGCGGATGATACCCAAATTTATCTACCTCTAAAACGAAACGAACATGCTACTCTGAAATCTCTTTTTGCATGCCTAGATGAAGTGAAACTGTGGTTTTCTCAAAAAAATCTCTCATGGAGACTCTGGGTGGGAACAGAACCATCGACCTGGACTACCTTGTTCCGTTTACTTCACCCTGCTTTAAGAATTTAGGTGTTTTCTGGGATCAGAACCTCAAGTTTGAAAAACAAATAAATGCTATGATCAGCTCTTGTTTTTTCCAGCTTCATCTTCTCTCTAAGATTAGATCTTCTTTACTGAAAAAACCTTAGAGATTTCCATGCGCTCATTACAACTCGTTTGGACTATTGCAATTTGCTGTATTATGGAATGTCCAAAAATTGTATTGCTCCACTTCAACTAGGACAGAATGCCACAGCAAAGTTCCTCAAAAGAAAGCATACATTTCTTCACTACATAGTAGGGGTGTAACGATTCGTTTTAACAATGATTCAATTTGACTGAAATAAAACAGTCACTTTGAATTAAATTTTTGGCTAAAAAGTTGCCGATTCGATTTCAAGTCCCTGAATCGTTTCAGATCATATCATTCTAAATAGGGGCGTAACGATTGGTTTTAACAACGCTTCGATTCTGTTCGCGATTTAAGGTTGTCGATACGATTTAAGGACGATATTGGTTCATTCAGAACAATATGATCCGAAACGATTCAGTGACTTGAAATCGATTCAGTAACTTTTTAGCCAAAAATTTAATTCAGTGTGACTGATTTATTTCAGTCGAATGGAATCGTTGTTAAAACGAATCTTTACACCCCTAGTTCTAAATTAACCAATATCGTCCTTAAATCGTATCGACAACCTTAAATCACGATACGAATCGAATCGTTGTTAAAACCAATCGTTACACCCCTACTATATTGGTTATCTGTGCATTTCAGAATTGATTTTAAAATTCTACTCTTTTTTTTTTAATCATTAAGTAACCTGGCACCAAGCTATTTGTCTGAGCTAATCTGTCCACACAATCCCACACGAAATCTGAGGTCTGGTGATAAGAGACTTTTATCTCTCCCCAGATCTCGATTATATTAAATTTGTATATTGTATTTAGCAACAGGTTTTAAAGAGTTAAATCTGTTTTACTGCTGTTTATATTTGTATTTTTTTCTGTAATCTTTTTATTGTGTTTTAGGTAGACAATTTTAAGATCTGTCCAGGGACAACGGATGAAAAATAGCCTTTTGGCTAATTCTGGTGCATTTACAGTAATGTCGATTAATGTACACTGTCCCTGTCGAATAAACAAATAAAATAAAATAAAAATTAAAACACAGAGGAGACTGAGGGTGTACTCACACTAGCCAGTATGAACCATGCCCGAGTGCGTTTGACCACCAAAGCGCGGTTCGTTTGACTAGTGTGCGTGCTCCGAACCGCTCGGGCGCGGCTCGATTAGCCGGCCCTGGCCCGCTTGGAAGAGGTGGGCCAGAGCACGGTTCAGTTGGACTCGGGCGCAGTTCGCATGCAGTGTGAGCGCTAACCGTGCTGGAGTCCCTAATCAAAGCTGCAAAGTCCTTGCTGCACTTCAGCTGGTACCTTGCAAACCTCCTCATACGAGCAGCACGATTACGTGAAAATTTTCACGCTACTAAGGCGACACATCTGTTTAACAACAGGCTGTGAGAGGGCTGTGGACCACCATGGACCAAACGACACAAAATTATCCACAAAGAAAACAAAGCAATGGACATTGTGTTCAGACTCAGAGAGCAACGCTCTTCCTGTTTATCCCGAAGCCGTCGCACCATAATGACGTAAGCGTGCTCCGGCACGAATGCTGAAACCGTCGCACCATAGTGAAGTAATCGTGCTCCGGCACGAATGCTGAAACCCCAAACCGTCGCACCATAATGACGTAAGTGTGCTCCGGCACGAATGCTGAAACCGTCGCACCATAGTGACGTAAGCGTGCTCCGGCACAAATGCTGAAACCCCAAACCGTCGCACCATAATGACGTAAGCGTGCTCCGGCACGAATGCTGAAACCCCAAACCGTCGCACCATAATGACGTAAGCGTGCTCCGGCATAAATGCTGTAACCCGAAACCGTCGCACCATAATGACGTAAGCGTGCTCCGGCATGAATGCTGTAACCCGAAACCGTCGCACCATAATGACGTAAGCGTGCTCCGGCACGAATGCTGAAACCCGAAACCGTCGCACCATAATGACGTAAGTGTGCTCCGGCACGAATGCTGAAACCGCCGCACCATAATGACGTAAGCGTGCTCCGGCACGAATGCTGTAACCCGAAACCGTCGCACCATAATGACGTAAGTGTGCTCCGGCACGAATGCTGAAACCGCCGCACCATAATGACGTAAGCGTGCTCCGGCACGAATGCTGAAACCCCAAACCGCCGCACCATAATGACGTAAGCGTGCTCCGGCACGAATGCTGAAACCCAAAACCGTCGCACCATAATCAATCAATCAATCAACTTTATTTATATAGCGCTTTTACAATCACGATTGTGTCAAAGCAGCTTCACAGTGTCAAACAGGATAATATTGCGACAAAATTAGATTTGGCTGTACAGTCGTACTGGAGAAAACAGTGATGTTATCAGCTTATTTTAATTTATCATATAGCGACAATGTTGGCAGATCAGTATTATAGTTTATAGAATTAAATAAGACCTAATTCATAGATTTTATTTGTATAATAAGTTGAATAACTTTAATCATATTTTTAGTGTCCCCAACTGAGCAAGCCAAGCCAAAGGCGACAGTGGCAAGGAACCAAAACTCCATCAGGGCGTGATGGAGAAAAATAAACCTTGGGAGAAACCAGACTCAGTCGGGGTGCCAGTTCTCCTCTGGCCTATTAACACACCGTGTAAGATTATTACTCTGGCAACCTTACAGGTCGGAAATCATATTAGATCGGATTATTCAAAATTTTCAGGGTATCACGGAAGAGACAGATTTATTTAGGATGGGGCGTCAATTACACAAGAGTATGAATACATGAAAGATCGGAATTATTGCGCCGAAGACGGGTTTGAGCATGTCGTGCCAGTGAGGCAAATTCAGAGGAGACACCATTTGACACGGCTCAGCAGACACTCCAGGATGCGTTGGTCATGTCCAGGCAGGTCCACCATCCGATCCGGACAGGGCCCAGATCCGGGATAAACCTCGGGATAAACAGAGAGACTAACATTAGCGTAGATGCCACTCTTTTTATGATGTAACAAGTACATCAGGTGTTATGGGAAGTGTTCCCGGTTCCGGCTGACCTAGTTAATGCAGCCTAACAATCAGTCAATTGAATTGAATAATGAAAGTTAAAAATGTTCTATGTGTATGCCATAGTAAAGAGATGTGTTTTTAGTCTAGATTTAAACTGACAGAGTGTGTCTGCTTCCCGAACAATGCTAGGAAGACTATTCCACAATTTAGGAGCTAAATAGGAAAATGATCGACCGCCTGCAGTTGATTTAGATATTCTAGGTATTATCAACTGGCCAGAGTTTAGAGACCGCAATCGACGTGATGGGGTATAATGCGTTAAGAGCTCGCTTATGTACCGGGGAGCTAAACTATTTAGTGCTTTGTAAGTAATAAGCAAGATTTTAAAATGTATGCGATGTTTAATAGGGAGCCAGTGCAGTGTTGACAGAACTGGACTAATATGATCATACTTCCTGGTTCTAGTAAGAACTCTAGCTGCTGCATTTTGGACTAGCTGGAGTTTGTTTATTAAGCGAGCAGGGCAACCACCCAGTAGAGCATTACAATAATCTAGCCTTGAGCTCATGAACGCATGTACTAACTGTTCAGCATTTTGCATTGAAAGCATGTGCCGTAATTTAGATATATTTTTAAGATGATAGAATGCGGTTTTACAGATGCTAGAAACGTGGCTTTCAAATGAAAGATTGGTATCAAAGAGCACACCCAGGTTCCTCACTGACGACGAGGGCTTGACAGAGCAGTCATCAAGTGTTAGACAGTTTTCTCGGTTACTACTTGTGGAGCTTTTCTGTCCAATAATTAAAAATTCAGTTTTATCTGAATTAAGTTGCAGAAAATTACTATTCATCCAATTTTTTATATCAGCTATGCATTCTGTTAATCTTGTGAATTGGTAGGTTTCGTCAGGGCGTGAGGAAATATAGAGCTGAGTATCGTCAGCATAACAATGAAAACTAACGCCATGCTTCTTAATGATATCTCCCAGTGGTAGCATATACAGGGTGAAAAGCAACGGTCCTAACACTGAGCCTTGCGGTACCCCATACTGAACTTGTGATCGGTGTGACATCTCTTCATTTACTGCTACAAACTGATAACGGTCAGATAAGTACGATTTAAACCATGCCAAAGCAGTTCCACTAACGCCAACATAATTTTCGATTCTATTCAGAAGAATATTGTGATCGATAGTATCAAATGCAGCGCTAAGATCGAGTAACACTAATAGAGAGATACAACCACGATCAGATGATAAGAGTAAATCATTTGTAACTCTAATTAGAGCAGTCTCAGTGCTATGATATGGTCTAAATCCTGACTGGAAATCCTCACATATACCATTTCTTTCTAAAAAAGAACATAATTGTGAAGACACGGCCTTTTCTAGTATTTTTGACAGAAAGGGTAGATTCGAGATTGGCCTGTAATTGACTAATTCATTAGGATCAAGTTGCGTTTTTTTAATAAGTGGTTTAATTATAGCCAACTTAAAAGTTTTCGGTACATATCCTAATGTCAAAGATGAATTAATGATATTAAGCAGAGGATCTATGACCTCTGGAAGTATCTCTTTTAATAGCCTAGTCGGTATAGGGTCAAGCATACATGTTGTTGATTTTGATGATTTTACAAGTTTAGCCAGTTCTTCTCCTCCTATAGCAGTGAATGAGTGTAATTTTTCCTCAGTGACACTACAGCGCTCTGTCTGAAGTGATACTGTAATAGACGGCTGCATGGTTATAATTTTATTCCTAATATTATCAATCTTACTAGTAAAGAAGTTCATAAAGTCATTACTGCTGTGTTGTTTACAAACATCAGAAGCTGAAGCTTTATTTTTTGATAATTTAGCCACTGTATCGAATAAATACTTAGGGTTGTGTTTGTTTTCTTCTAAAAGAGATGAGAAATAAGCAGATCTAGCAGTTTTTATGGCCTTTCTGTATGCAATCATGCTCTCTCTCCACAAATTGCGAAAAACCTCTAGTTTTGTTTTCTTCCAGCTGCGCTCCATTTTCCTGGCTGCTGTTTTAAGGGCCCGAGTGTGCTCGTTGTACCACGGCGTTGGATTATTTGCTTTAATCTTCTTTAAGCGCCGGGGAGCAACTATGTCTAAAGTGCTAGTAAGGAGAGAGTCAATAGTTTCGGTTGCAGCATCAAGTTCATCTTGGCTATCTGTAATGCTGAGGAGATGGAACTGATGAGGAAGATTATGTACAAAGCAATCTTTAGTCGCAGCGGTTATCTTCCTGCCATATTTGAAGCGAGGGGATGGCTTTGCAGCCTTAGGTAAATTAAGTATACATGATATTAGGTAATGATCTGAGATGTCATCGCTCTGCTGCAGAATTTTAACAGTATCAACATTTATTCCATGTGACATTATTAGATCTAAAGTATGATTAAGGCGATGAGTGGGTCCCGATACGTGTTGTCTAACTCCAATAGAGTTTAGAATGTCTCTAAATGCCAATCCCAATGCGTCTTTTTCATTGTCTACGTGGATATTAAAATCCCCAACAATTAGTACTTTATCTAGAGCTAATACTAACTCCGATACAAAACCAGCAAATTCTTTGATAAAGTCTGTATTGTGCCCTGGTGGCCTGTAGACAGTAGCCAACACAAATGTCAGACGGGATTTATCATTTACACTACACAGTGTTACATAAAGCACCAAAACTTCAAAGGAATTATATTTGAAACTAGACTTCTGAGTAATACTGAAAATATTATTATAAATTACAGCCACACCTCCCCCTTTACCTTTCAGACGTGGCTCATGTTTGTAACAATAATCTCGGGGGGTGCACTCATTTAAAGTAATGTAATCGTCAGGTTTTAGCCAGGTTTCTGTCAAACACAGCACATCTAAGTTATGATCTATAATCATATCATTGACAACAAGCGTTTTTGGCGAAAGGGATCGAATATTCAGCAACCCAAGCTTTATCAATTGTTCATCCGTATTATATCTGTTGTTTATTTGTTGGACATCAATTAAATTTTTACTGTTGAATGGTTTTGATGTTTTTTTGTATTTACTAATTCGGGGAACAGACACAGTCTCTATATGATAATATCTAGGTGAAAGAGTCTCTATGTGCTGGGATTTAGCTGACTTTGGTGACGTGAGACAGCTAGCAGACGGTTGGTTTAGCCAGTTTGTCTGCTTCCTGACCTGGGCCCCAGTGAGTCAAGGTTTAGCTCTAAGACTATGTGCCAAATTACTAGAGAGAAGAGCAGCACCAGCCCAGGAGGGATGAATGCCGTCCATCTTCAACAGGTCAGGTCTGCCCCAAAAACTTTTCCAATTGTCTATGAACCCTATGTTATTTTGCAGACACCACTTAGACAACCAGCCATTGAGTGATGATAATCTGCTAACTATTTCATCACTCCTTTTCGCGGGGAGAGGACCAGAGAAATATACGGCTCTTGACATCGTACTTGCGAGTTTACACACCTCTTTAATGTTAATTTTGGTGATCTCCGACTGGCGAAGTCGAACATCATTAGTGCCAACGTGAATAATAATCTTAGAGAATTTACGATTAGCTTTAGCCAGCACTTTTAAATTTGCTTTGATGTCAGGCGCTCTGGCTCCCGGTAAACATGTGACTATGGTGGCTGGTGTCTCTATTTTCACATTCCGTGTAATAGAATCGCCAATAACTAGGGCACTTTCAACAGGATCCTCAGTGGGTGCGTCACTGAGTGGGGAGAACCTGTTTGATGTTCTAATCGGAACGGAAGAGTGGTTTTTTGATCCGCGACTATGCTTTCTCATCGTCACCCAGCCCTGCTGCGCGGGCTCAGCCGGAACCAAACAATGAGTGTTCACTAAGCTAGTCGCATCCAAAGCAGTATCTAAAGCTGTTACATTCTCACTACTCTCACATAAAGCTTGGATGCGTGTCTCTAAATCTGAAATCTTCTCCGTCAGCCTGATTAATTCCTTACATTTATCACATGTGAAGCCCTGTTCGCCAACGGAGATAGATATGCTAAACATGTAGCATGCAGTGCAAGTGACAATGACAGGAGAAGAAGACATGGCTTACCGTATTTGTTGATGAATCCAAAACTTACCACAGTTGTCTGATGGAGTCTTTTTAATAATCCAACTCACCACAGTTGTCTATAGAACTCAGAAAACAGGAGACCTGGATGCTGGGATGGAAAGCTACCAGGCTAGCGAAAAGCTAACGTGTGGTAGTGATTTAGATTAAAAGCTAGTAATGTCAAATTTAAATTGATAGGCTATATTAAACACTATATGGTGATGAGTAAGTTATATTTAGCAGTGTAAATTACAAAGAAAATATATCAAATAGAGATTCAAACACAGCTATACAGAGCTACAAACACTGTGGTGGCAGCAGCAGCAGGCAGACAGACAGGAGCAATCGATCAGGAACAATCAATCAGCCAGGAGCAATCCTCAGCCAGGAGCAATCCTCAGCCAGGAGCCAATAATGACGTAAGCGTGCTCCGGCACGAATGCTGAAACCCCAAACCGCCGCACCATAATGACGTAAGTGTGCTCCGGCACGAATGCTGAAACCGCCGCACCATAATGACGTAAGCGTGCTCCGGCATGAATGCTGAAACCCGAAACCGTCGCACCATAATGACGTAAGCGTGCTCCGGCATGAATGCTGAAACCCGAAAACCGTCGCACCATAATGACGTAAGCGTGCTCCGGCACGAATGCTGAAACCCGAAACCGTCGCACCATAATGACGTAAGCGTGCTCCGGCACCAATGCTGAAACCCGAAACCGTCGGACCATAATGACGTACGCGTGCTCCGGCACGAATGCTGAAACCCGAAACCGTCGGACCATAATGACGTAAGCGTGCTCCGGCACCAATGCTGAAACCCGAAACCGTCGCACCATAATGACGTAAGCGTGCTCCGGCACCAATGCTGAAACCCGAAACCGTCGCACCATAATGACGTAAGCGTGCTCCGGCACGAATGCTGAAACCCGAAACCGTCGCACCATAATGACATAAGTGTGCTCCGGCACGAATGCTGAAACCGCCGCACCATAATGACGTAAGCGTGCTCCGGCACCAATGCTGAAACCCGAAACCGTCGCACCATAATGACATAAGCGTGCTCCGGCACGAATGCTGAAACCCGAAACCGTCGCACCATAATGACATAAGCGTGCTCCGGCACGAATGCTGAAACCCGAAACCGTCGCACCATAATGACATAAGCGTGCTCCGGCACCAATGCTGAAACCCGAAACCGTCGCACCATAATGACATAAGCGTGCTCCGGCACGAATGCTGAAACCCGAAACCGTCGCACCATAATGACATAAGCGTGCTCCGGCACGAATGCTGAAACCCGAAACCGTCGCACCATAATGACATAAGCGTGCTCCGGCACGAATGCTGAAACCCGAAACCGTCGCACCATAATGACATAAGCGTGCTCCGGCACGAATGCTGAAACCCGAAACCGTCGCACCATAATGACATAAGCGTGCTCCGGCACCAATGCTGAAACCCGAAACCGTCGCACCATAATGACGTAAGTGTGCTCCGGCACGAATGCTGAAACCCGAAACCGTCGCACCATAATGACATAAGCGTGCTCCGGCACCAATGCTGAAACCCTATGTGAGTGCAGGCCAGAGGGGGAGTGGGGAGGGGGGCAATCGTACTCGGGCCCGGTTCATGGAAACCGTGCCTAGTGTGAGTACACCCTGAGCCTTGTCTATTGCCGGCCCTAGGCTATGGAACAGCCTTCTGGATTATATCAGATCGGCTTAGTCTGTAACCACTTTTAAATCTTCTCTTAAAACCTACTTCTTATCTAAAGCTTTAAATTCACTCTGAATTTATGTCATAAATGCTAGACCATGTCTGTTTTTTGCTGTTTTTTTAAGTTTTTTTTAACTTGTGTTTTGTTCAGCACTTTGGTCTGCCATATTTGCAGTGTTCAAATGTGCTATATAAATAAACCAAACTTGAAACTTGAACTTGTGTAGTGTAAAGGATCATTTTGAGTATGGTTTTAACGCAACTGAAAATATGCTGAAATGTTTGAAAAAAAGTTTTGATGGCCTATTATGATTTTGGTGCTAGAAGTTTTGAAAATGTACCAGTTGCTTGTGAAAATTACGCCAAAGTAATTAATAAACATCTCAGTTATGCATGTAACCCTCGTTCCCTGAAAGAGAGAAGGGAGACGTAAATCGGAATGGGATCCAATGAACTGGGTTATGGCATGAGAGCCCTATCGCCTTTGATTGTGTATTAAATGAGCCAATGAACATTGGTGTGCAAGATTTGCATGCTGTACTCCACCCTGAAGTACAGGCATAAATATGGAAGTGAATGTAAGCACACCTTGTTTTTCACTGAGGAGATGAGGAAGTGGCCTGTGTCAGAATGGGATGGGCGTATTGGAATCCCTAATAAAACGTCACAGTTTCTGACCCTTCCAGTGACCAGCGTAAGTCTCACATCCTTCTTATTTCGGCGACAGGATTGGACTTATGCTTGGAGAGTCTACTGCTGTTCCACATGACCCATACAGCCAGACTTGGATAACACTGGGGAAGTGTGCCAGGGGAGCGCTGCGGAGACCACATCCTGCCCATAAGGAGGAATCATGTGGCTATAAACACATAGTCTGGCCAGAGGGGAGAGCTATGGAATGTCCCTGGGATGGCTCCGGCCATAGGAGGGACACAACATCTGGCAGATACGACAGAGCCGACTCTACCCAGGAAAAAGACACAGGCTCGCTGAAGGAAGCCTAACCGTGGAAGAATAAACCATTTGGGTCCGGTGTAGTGGCCACAACATATGGCACTCAGCCAGCAAAGTAGTATTCAGAGTGCTGGACTAACGACAGACACTCCGCAATGTCTAAGGCCACAAGGGTTAGATAAGCTTAGCAGGGTTCAGCAGGGGGAACTTACTGAAGCAAAATAACACACTTATCCACTCCGAGAAGAGGGAAATAGTGAAGCAAACCGGGGCTCCAGGCGTTACTGGCCACTGGGGTTGAGCGCGCGGGAAGCAACCGATTCTACATGGAGGCTGTAAAATTAAACGAACGTGTCTACATATAACTTCAATTGGTGCACCTGCGCCCAGGAAGAAGCTACTCCTCTTGTGGAGGGAGCTGTCAACTCAGACAAGGCTCGTCTTGGGCAAGGTTATTATAGTTTTGCTTTTTGAAATTAGTTTTTATTTTATTATCGTTTTCAATTTTGCTACAAATTTCAGTTTAGTTTTAGTTAGTTTTACAAATGGTTTTGCTAGTTTTAGTTTAGTTTTTAGGTTTTGCAAATACATTTCTAATTAGTTTTTATTTATTTAGTTTCCGTTTTAGTTTTAGTAATTATAGTTTAGCAGAGTTACCATAATGAAGTGTAGAGACCAAATCAAGGTTTTTAATTTCAGCAAAGTTTAATGTTTGCACAGACTAGAGTTTAATCTTACTAAACATCTTTAAGTGAAATAACTTGATAACAAGCATTATTGTTTAAACCCAGGACGGTCTTACAAAACATGCGTAAAGTTGGGTCTTCACCTTTGAGCAACCAAGCTTTCAGAATTAAACTATGACCTATACAAACAACGATCTGGAGATAAAAAATGAAATAAATTATATTTTGATATTAAAAAATTATATTTGATATTTTTAACATAGGCTAATACTCAGAGGATCTATCTTAAAGAACAAAATAAATGAAATGTAAAATATAAAAGTAAAAATTATAAATTCCAGACAAACTCACTCATAACAGATGAAATATTGTTAAACAATTAAAAGCTTATTTTAATTTCTTCAGTAATACAATGTAGGCTAGCAGTGTAAGACCACAGCTAAAGTCATCTGAATACAGCCAACTCACACTGTTGTGCTCTGTGTGTGTGTGTGTGTGTGTGTGTGTGTGTGTGTGTGTGTGTGTGTGTGTGTGTGTGTGTGTGTGTGTGTTGTGCTATAATTGTAAAGGGGACCAATGTCCTCACTTATCTAGTAAAATATTATGATAACTGACTAGTAAGGACATTTGACTGGTCCTCACTAGTTAAAAAGGCTTATAAATTGGCCAAAACCCCTTAGGGATTGGGTTAGGGGATATAAAATATCATTAACCTGATATAAAATCAGTGGAAGTCCATGCAATGTCCTCACTTATATAGTGAAACAAACGTGTGTGTGTGTGTCCTGGTATTCCCTACTTTGTGGGGAAATGTCTCCACACAGATAATAATATTATTAGTAGTAAATGATTATGATAACACCTTTGAGCCTGTCAATATTATGCAAACATGATATCTCCAACGCACATTAGGCTAGTACTTGCTACTATAGTTGCTGACTTTTGCGCCTGCGTCTCTTGTCGCGTTATTTTATTTTTGCTAATTATTATTTTATTTTTTAAGGGTGTTGCATATAATCCCTTAAACGGTTCTCTTACGTAAGTGTTTCACGACTGCGACCCAGGTTTTACCGTTATAAAATCCTACTGTTGCCACAGACACGCTACGCTGGCGGGTTAGAGAGTGAAGCTGAGATTCAACAAGAGGAATATTACACAGAGTTAGAGAACATTATTGTCTTAAATCAAATAAAAATGATCACTGCTGAGGATAAACGATTTGAAGATCACGACAAAATAAAATACTATGCTTGGTAACGTTATTTGTTTCACACGTTAGACAGCTTCAACACCGGCAGAGCGCCAGCAGCACGCCAAATCATGCAGCAAAGTGAGGCTTTATTGCTTGTTAACAATTATTTTAGTCTACTGTTAATTTTACTTAGAACAGCCTCGATATTATTTTTAGATTTTTTTCATTATTCCTTCAAAACACTTGTGAATTGAGGAAAGACGCAAATATCCTCTCCAGCCGCGACAAGAGAAGAAGTGCTAGAACTGCAGAGACGTCCTACAGCTTCAAAAGACAAAACTGCAACTAGAGATCGAAAAACTTAAAAAGGAGAAGGAAAATCAAGACCTTTACAACTTCATTCTTAATAACAAACTAATGCAGCTACAAAGTGAAGGAAAAATAACATGCACATCAATTGACCAATTTTTTTATGACAGATCTGACAGGTTTTGTATTTATTTATGAATTTGTAATGAATATATTAACAAAATACCACAAATATAGCTAATTAGCTACTAATACATTCATATATAATATTTCTATACTACTTTAAATTAAATTAGGCTACTACAATAAACTGCTGTAGGCTACATGTTATCATTAACATATCTACTACTAATAGGCTAATAATACACTATTATTACAATTATCAGGATTATTAATATTACTACTACAACTATTGTCCATAGGCTACTAGCTAAACTAATTAAAGAATGCATTTACGATGGCATCTCTGACAACAAATCCAGCCCGTTGAAAATCTTGTTGATTTTCTTCATGAGCCTCTTCTGCTTCTTGAGCCTCTTCTTCGACATCATCCCCCTCTTCACAATACATCTTTGACATGTTAAAAAGAACAACGCTGGCGACAATAAATAATTCTGCTGCCCTGGAGGCTCGGCGCGCAGCTCGCTGTGGAGACAGTGAAATCTGCGTTTGAGCTGTCCGATCGTCCTCTCAATTATAGACCGTGTGTGTGTCAACGCATTGTTGTGTCTTTCCTAGGATCAAACGATGACCATAATTATCAACATACATTTTAATACATTGATACATTTAATACATTTAATAAATTTAATACATGTTTTTACTTAATTTTCAACTTTTTAAAGTTAATAAGCTATAGCCTAAATATTAAAAAAAATCTCAAATCAGTTAAACGTAATTTAAGTTAAAATGATTTGTAAATCTAAGTTGTCTGTAACATTATTAAATACATGCCTGTGCAGCGTAAAGGGGATTCATGAAGGGCGTCATGAGCCATGGTCGGCAGGGGTAACCACTGTCCCCTAGCAGAAGACCACCGTGCATCCCAGCCTCAAAATCTCTTCCGATCTTGCTCTCTGTCAAAATCCTAGAGTCATGTGTACTCCCTGGCCATGATGCAACAGCATTTCTAATTCTGCACAGATGGTCACACACTAGCTGCACATTAAAGCTCCACTGTGTGATATTTTCCCCCATCTAGGTTATATGACCATCAAGTGAATAATAGTGTCTGTTCCTCTCAATTCTGATTTCGTTTTAACTCCTACAGTGGCTGATTTAGTCCAAGATTAACATGGCAATCCCCCTCTTCACATTCGACACGGTGCCATCGAGTGTTAATACGTGAAAGGCAAAGCTTGAATTTATGGGTATGTCCTTTCTAATGTACTTAGGCTAAAGGCTAATGTACTTTCAAGATGGAGGGGCAACATGGCGACCGGCATTCGAACCCCTCACCCGTATGTGATTCAATGACATATTATAAACTTACCAGAATACTTTATTACTTGAAAGAAGTAAATATACATTAATGAGCACATATATTTTTGAAAGAACTAAGTGTTTTTAGCTAAGAATAAACTAAAAAAGTTACACAGTGTAGCTTTAACAGAATGGTAATTTTTTCTGTTAACATACTGTTCTTCATGCGTGCGGGGAGCCTGAATTCTGACATGTGTGCCATCGATTACACCACTTATTCGAGGAAACCCCGCTTTCCGAAAAAAAGAGGTTTGAATGGCATCCAGCTCAACGTGCGATGGAAATGTCACAGTTTGGCTTAAATGACGGCAGAGAGTCCCTGCAACCCGGTGAATAACTCTACTAACTGACGATTTATGAACATGGAAAACATCTCCCACTACAGACTGGAAACTCCCAGTTGCAAAGAACCGAAGTGCTATCAGCAACTATAACACAGAGGGTAGTGAGTGGTTACGCTGGGTAACATGATCAAGATCGCCTTCCAGTTTGTTAGCGATCTCATATCCCGCGGCGATCAAATCTATATTCGCCAAGCAGTTTTTCATCGCTAAGATGGTCCAGAGGATTCTCCCTATCGCGAAAAATTCGCCTTGGCACATTTACATCTTCACCAGGATCAATAAACTCAGCCATTTTTTTCTCATTAATGTTCATCAACTCTTAAGGTAAACTTTTCCTAACCTTAAACTATACTTAGGAAAATGACAGTTTATGCAACACTAAGGTGAAAAATAGACATTTGAGGATAATTCTAAGGGTTTATGACGTTTCAGTTAAGGGTTATTTTATGCAACACCCTTAAGTTTAAGGGAAACCTAAGGGCGATCTTAAGGGAAATTTTCACTTTAGGTGTTTTATGCAACCGGGCACAGGGCCTCTGAGGGGAACTCTTGTAGATCCCTTACCTGGTCCGGGAAGGCAGCCTCTTCTCTCTTTAGAGCAGGGGTCAGGAACCTGTGACTCGCCTGGTCTCTCACCCTTTACCAACAAATGATCGATAAAAAAAATAGACACATCAGGTTCGAGTTTTAGAGAGTTTAAGTTTTCGAGGATATTTAGAGTACAATACATAAATAGAAATGGGAAAAAACATGGCAAAGACAGATTATACAAGAGAGGAGGATATTGAGTTTATTTTTCATGACACTTGGAAGGCTGACTGGGACTCTTCAGGCCCGGAGTCTGCATAATCAGATGTTGAGGAGGCCTTTGCTATGGCCTTGATCCAGACATGGATTGGTAAGTGAAGCTTGTCTTTTTTTCTGATTAAGTTTCAGTTCAAAATACCACTGTTTCACGCATGTTATATGTGTGGTGTGTGTGTGTGTGTGTGTGTGTGTAAGTGCGTTCATGTGCTTGTGTGTTTGTGTGTGTGTGTGTGTGTGTGTGTGCGTTCATGTATCTCTAGCAGCCATATCACCCTGTAGCCCAAAAATATTAGGAAATCCAATACTAGTCAGAAGGCGATGTGTGCATGCCCTCTGTACCTGTTCAAATGTTGTCTTTTGTAGGAGGGAAGAGCAAACACTGGCAGTGCTGCAGAGAAGAGCCCTTGATGAGGCATTCATGGCAGCCATAGACGGTCAGTCAATACTTGGTGAACATTTACTAGAAGAATTCAGTTCAAATATAGCTGTGATCTTTTGGAAGTCAAGAAGAGATTTACAAACGTGTCCAAAGAGCCTTTACACTCAGTTTTAAACGAGGTAATTCACTGCTTGAAAGGGGAAAAACTTGAAATATTTTTGAGATACTACTTTTGAACATTATAAAGTTTATCTTATTCAAATATTCATATAATTTACAGACAAATTTTTTCTTCAAGTGTGAATATGTGAATGTATTTTCTTGGATTAACTATATGGAGGGCAAAACATATTTTTAAATAACTTTTTAATAACTTTCTATTAAAAAATGTCCCAAAAATTTATAGGTAGAAAATGTATTTATGCAAATATATGTTTCTGGCCATTGTTTGTATATTTTGAAATATATGTGGAAAATATATTTAAAATATGTATTTTACTGTATGGGTTTGAAACAATCTGCATTGTAAAAAGTTGTACTGTATATAAATAAAAGAGACGTAACCTACAGATAAGTTACTTATGTACGTATCTACTTACTCTCATCAGGGTAGAATCTGTAGATTGTCTATTAAATGTTCTGTCATGAACCGCCCTTTTTTTAGTTTTTATATTGTTGTCTGAGATCAGCAAATGACGTTTGTGTTATTAATTATAGAAGATGCTTACATATAATCTACAATCAATGTTAATCTTAGCTTTAATCAGAATAGTTACCAATATATTGTCATTTTGAGCTGTTATTGTAATCAATGTATGATTCACACATTCTCTATAGAGGTTAAGGGTAAATATTTACTATATATTAATCTTTTCAATGTATCTAATAATCACTGCATAAATATTGTTGGTCAAGGGTGAATTTATTTTAATATTGGTGGGTAAATTCTTGTCATCAAGAGTTTGTTGGCCAAGCCAGCTGACTCAAAAATAATAACATTAGTTTGATTGTTTACCCACAACTTTGTGTAGTCTGTGATATATGCTTTATAAAAGGTAATGACTGTGTGTTTTATTTTCTTTATTTCATAATAATTTATGATCATTAGTCATCATGTTGTTGATTTATCACTTATTCATATTATGTGATAGGGATGTGCGATATTGGATTTTTGCCGATATCCGTTATGCCGATATTTTTAAGCTTATTTTGGCCGATGCTGATATCGATACCAATATATATTTATTTTTTCCCTTTGTTTGAAAGCAACACCATTTTGAGTGTCAACTTTTTTTCATTCTGGTTTCAGATTTCTGACGTCTTCTTATTAAAAGGATACTTGTTAAAGAATACATTTTAATAAAGTTATTTTAACTCTATATTTTATTTTTGGATTTAACATTTGTGTACATGAAGTGGGGGTGGCATGACATCAGTGGATTCTGTCTTTAGCTTCAAATAAAAAAAATCTACAATTATTTTAGAGCTTTTTGGATTATTTTTCATCATCCATTTCATAAAATTTTATCACAGATTAATAAACTGTATATAAAAGTATTTAATTTACAAGTGTCATGCTTGTGATTTATGACATCATTACAGATGTATTTATTCAGAAAAATAAGTATTCTACTTTTCATTTTATTAACCCTAACCCTAACCCTATCCCTAACCCTAACCGACTATAGAAGGCTGGCTGGCGGGAGATGCCAGCCGAGGCAGTCCGGGCAGTTAACTCTGGGTCAGGTGGTAGGCCTCAGTAGGCCTCCCTGCGGGTGAGTTCCGACGTCGTGGCCCATGTGAGCGGGGAGGGTTCTCCCCAACGATGTCGGCTGCAGTAGAACCTCGTCATAAGTAGGCCCCTAACGGCCTCCCTGGGGATGAGTCCCCAGGTAGTGACTGGATACCCAGTCCTCATCAGCCAGCAGACAGCCACTGTCAGCCCGACTTTAAGGGCTCGCTGAGTTTCAGCACGCCTCACATGGCGTCCCCTGAGGGGGTGACCTAGGGTTCCGACCATTGGTTGACAGGATCTAGGCCGCTTGAGGCCGCCTGTAGGGTGAGCCCCGGTTCCCAGGTCTTGCAACAGTGTGCGCGGGTGCTAGCCAGGCAGCTAGCATAGTCTGCTATCAGGGACGGGCCGCTTCAGGCCGTCCTATGGTCGTTTCCCGGCCCTGCGGGGTTTCCGATGGGATTTGCCATCGGATAAGCACCGTATGTCACCAATCTAATAGGGAACTGCCATTCGGCAATAGGCCTCTCCGGGCCGCCCTAAAAAGACCGGACTGTACGTAGGCATCAAACAGGCCTCCCTGGAGGCGAGCCCCGGGAACACAACAGCTCCCAACAGTTTACACGTTGGCTGACAGGAAGTAGGCCGCTCTAGGCCGCCTGAGGGTGAGCCCCCGAGCTGGGACACTCGGTAGGCCAGTGTATTATGCTGTCAGGCCTCTTTTGGCCTTTTTGGGAGGGATTCCCGAACCAGGTCTCGGTGACAAGCTAGCTATTAGCATGGGTGGCTTCTGGCGTTATAGCCTCATGAGCCCCCTGAGGAACCAGTAAAGCCACCTTCCTGCGGCTTTTAACAGCAAACAGCTAACACTAACGGTGCTGGGTGGAGGCGCCTCATGGCCTCCCTGGAGGGGAAACGGTTCCTTGGAACAGGAACGTATAACTGGCTTTGGGCTGACAGCTAGCGGCTGCCCGCCGGTGGGTCCCGGCCTGCGCCGGTATAACTCAAGGGCGGGCTTATGCCCTAGCACAACGAGACTCCGTTTCTGCTGCGCAGTCCCTTCAGGACAGGGACTGGCTAGCCTACAGCATGGGTTACCTACCAAGCTGGCTTAAGAGCTCCCCTCATTGAGGGTCGTCTGCGAGCTTACGGCCGCTTGAGTCTGATCAGACGGGCAGGCCCCCCTCGGGGCCTCCCGGGTAGATCAGTCCATAGGCCTTTTTTAGGCCTCCTGAGCACCCCTGTAATAAATGTGCTCAGTAGATCCTAGGATCGAGCAGAAGAGACTACCCTCGATGGCAAGGGTAAGAAGCACTAAGCTGAGTACTGCTCTCCAGGATTCCCGTCTCCGAGTTCCGGTCTGAGGAGGACACTGCCACTTTGCAGTCCCTCAGTCTGGATGCTCATAAGTAGAGCGATATCCGGAGGCTCTGTTTTGACAGACAGGGTTGGCCAAGCTGGGGTGTCCCACAGAAGTGATGCCAGGTGAGGCCTCCCTGGTGGCATTCGGTGAAGGGTTTTCCCGAATTAGTGACGGCTGGTGGCGCCCTCGGGTCCCCTAGCCACATTCCCTTAAGGGATTCCTTCCTTCGAAAGTAGTAGGTCCCAGGCCCTCGAGCAAGCCAAGAGTAGGAAACCTCAGTTAAAACTTGTTTAAGTTCTCTCTTAGGCATATAGCTTGGGCTATGACCGTAGGGAATGATGTCACTGGCAGCCTGTGTGGCTAGAGGGGGAGTGGTTCAGACTTTCCGCGAACACTCGTCCAGGCAGTTCTCACTGCCAGTAAGGGGCGTGCACTCCCCTCAGCATGGCGGCGTGGGTATATCGTTCCCCGTAGCGTCAGCTGATGCAGCGCGAGTTCCCTTTCGAAAGGGAACGTCCCCGGTTACGTATGTAACCTTAGTTCCCTGAGAACAGGGAAACGAGACGCTGCGTCACATGGCCATGCTTCAAGGTGTGCCTGCCCACAGTCCCTTCAGACGAAGCGGATGTTGTCATGTTGGCACGGTGCCTTTTTATACTTCCTGGTCGCACGGTGATGACATCACCAGCTGCCGACGGTCAGTAGGATTGTGATTTGATAGCGATTTCAGACACCTGTCACGCTGAAGGCGTTCCCCGTAGCGTCAGCTGACGCAGCGTCTCGTTCCCTGTTCTCAGGGAACTAAGGTTACATACGTAACCGGGGACGTTCTCTAATTGACGGTGATCTGTTTTCATGAAGTGGGTGGAGTAATATACACAGGTGTGCAATCATTAATAAAAATGGCTGCTGCTCTCTTGTGCGTGAGTGCAGGTGGAAAACGTCAGATAATGTCTGAGTTGCAAGTCTTTTATTCCTTCGTCATGTACCGCTTACCAAGCTCTAACTGAGATGGCAGCGCCAACAGTTATAACCTTGAAATGGAGGCATCCTCTCATTTCTTACATGTGAAGATAAACATCCCTTCATACCACACAATCATACAATTAAACAACAATAGCAAGCAAATAAGTAATATAAAATCAAATGAATATATGATGTAAATCAAATAATAGGGATGCACGATATTATCGGCATGACATCGGATATGAAATAATTATGCCGATATGCCTTGCCGATATGATAATGTGTATGCGCCTGCAATAACTCACGTGTGCAAGTAGTGCTAGCGATAAGACAATGTCAGCACTGTGGTCCTTCTTGACGTGAAAACAAGCAAATACATTGCATGTATGGTGATTTATACTGACAGTTTTTAAATGCTGCCTTGAATCTGTGAATGCACGTACAGAAAAACGTGACCGTCAACAGCAGAGTTGCCAGGTTTTCACCACAAAACTAGCCCAAAATAAGCCCAATCGCGTCAGTAATAAAATGAAAAGTAGAATACTTATTTTTCTGAATAAATAAATCTGTAATGATGTCATAAATCACAAGCATGGCACTTGTAAATTAAATACTTTTATATACAGTTTATTAATCTGTGATAAAATTTTATGAAATGGATGATGAAAAATAATCCAAAAAGCTCTAAAATAATTGTAGATTTTTTTTATTTGAAGCTAAAGACAGAATCCACTGATGTCATGCCACCCCCACTTCATGTACACAAATGTTAAATCCAAAAATAAAATATAGAGTTAAAATAACTTTATTAAAATGTAATCTTTAACAAGTATCCTTTTAATAAGAAGACGTCAGAAATCTGAAACCAGAATGAAAAAAAGTTGACACTCAAAATGGTGTTGCTTTCAAACAAAGGGAAAAAATAAATATATATTGGTATCGATATCAGCATCGGCCAAAATAAGCTTAAAAATATCGGCATAACGGATATCGGCAAAAATCCAATATCGCACATCCCTATCACATAATATGAATAAGTGATAAATCAACAACATGATGACTAATGATCATAAATTATTATGAAATAAAGAAAATAAAACACACAGTCATTACCTTTTATAAAGCATATATCACAGACTACACAAAGTTGTGGGTAAACAATCAAACTAATGTTATTATTTTTGAGTCAGCTGGCTTGGCCAACAAACTCTTGATGACAAGAATTTACCCACCAATATTAAAATAAATTCACCCTTGACCAACAATATTTATGCAGTGATTATTAGATACATTGAAAAGATTAATATATAGTAAATATTTACCCTTAACCTCTATAGAGAATGTGTGAATCATACATTGATTACAATAACAGCTCAAAATGACAATATATTGGTAACTATTCTGATTAAAGCTAAGATTAACATTGATTGTAGATTATATGTAAGCATCTTCTATAATTAATAACACGGACAGATTGAAATCTTGTGTATTCAGATGTAGAGCAGTGATAATGGTAATTCGTCATGATTAAGGTCCCGTCCACACAGAGACGCATTTAGCTGTATGCGTATACATTTTGTACTGTATCAGCGTTTCGTCCACACGGATCCGGCGTTTTAGAAGCATGCATCTGATATTTTTCGAAACCGGGTCCCAAAGCGGATAAATCTGAAAACGATCATCTTCCGTTTTCGTGTGTACAGCGAATCCGTATATTTTCTGAAACGGTGATGTCATCACACTACGTCCAGCACGGTGAAGAGTCAGGGATACAACGACGCGCACTGGGCATGTGCACATCAATATCGCCTAATTTAATGACCGCATTTGCATTATTGTAAGGGTATGTTTAGGGTCGGGGTAGGTGTAGGCATTAAAGGGTTACTTCAGCGATTAGCATATGGCTTTGTATCACTAGAAACCCTGGAGTATATTCAAATGATTTATGCATTTTATTTCTGGAAAAATTCCTCCTATGATGCAAATTGATGATTTTTCCATCATAGGAGGAATGTTTGCCCAAAGGCTAAAGACTACAGCCAGCAGAGGGAGCCATTTCTGTATGTTTTGAATCCGTGCATGGGGGATGGAGATCACACTCAGAGCTCAGCTGGCAGCTACAGGCACTCATTTAAACGGAGCTATTGTGAGCAATGTAAGTCTTTTAACTTCTCAAATTAATTTCTATGAAAGTTAAGCTTGCAAAGGCATGAACTGAAACGCGCCAGACTGAACTCACGTTGTGAATGTATGCCGCGAGTGTAGTCGCGATTACCTCAGCTCTCATCACTCCTGCAGTTAGTGCTCAGTGCTGTGATACTCGCGCGGCGACTCACTCATTATATTGAACAGACACGTTCAGTTTTTAATTGTAGTGTCTTCAACTCAGTCACAGTAATCCAGTAGCGGTGGCGTTGGGAATGGCCTCACAGGGCAGCGAAGCATTCTGGGAATTGTAGTCTTTCATCCCCATGGGACAAAAATACATTTTCTGTCTTTTCTCAGTCTAGAAGACACCAAATTCAAAAATAATTTCACATTTCTACTGCATTGATGACCCAGTTTAAATACAGGTTCATCTTCCCAGCGCTGAAGTACCCCTTTAATAAAACACATCTGTTAAGTAGCAAATGTATTTATTGTTATTTAATTGTGAGATTTTCAAGTTCAAGTTCAAGTTCAAGTGTTTTATTTGTCACATACACAGTTATACAGAATACAACCGGCAGTGAAATGTAAACAGGTCCGCTCCATGGACAGCAAATAACAATTAACAAAAAAAGCACAATAAATTATAAAATAGGAATAGGATAAAATAGGAATAGGATAAGGTGCTATATATACATATGTAGAATTATGAATAATTCAAGTAAAAGAAATAAGAGATGTGGAATAAAATAAGTGAGATAAAGTAAACTGGAGACTATAAAAATAAATACGTGGATAACAGAAGTGCAGGAGTGTAATGTGCAAACAGCATTATAATGAGTAGTTACATGAACACAAGAATAAAGTGCAGAGCAATATCAGTATGTGAGTTTTTAGTACTGAGTGAGGTGAAGTCACATGTAGTTAAGTGACAGCGTTCAGGAGTCTGATGGCCTGTGGGAAGAAACTCCTCCTGAGTCTCTCAGTTTTGGCCATCAGGCTACGGAAGCGCTTACCAGAAGGCAGCCGGGTGAAGTGTGGGTTGGCCGGGTGATTAATGTCCTTGATGATTTTTGTAGCTCTACCTCTGCATCGTTTGATGTAGATGTCCTGCAGAGACGGGAGAGCTGACCCTGAGATGCGCTCGGACAAGCTGTAGCGCAGCCACATAAAGGGAAACATATATATATATATAGACTGCCGTTAATTTATTTAATTATTAACACATTACAGCTGTTGTATGTATTTCCACTTGTCGTTGTTTGTCCCGGATATGTGTTGGTTCTCGTTCTTACTCTTGCGTGACTTCCGTCGGGAGCGTCAGGGAATCCCCAGCGACGTCATCGGTCCTGACGGCTGATGTGGCACATCAGATAAAAGAAGCCGGCTTACCGGCGCTCGGGAGAGGACGCTCTCAGGAATAGTGGATTACGCGATCGATCGATCACTACACAGGAGTTTGGTTATCAACGTCTGTGGATGTTTATCTCCCTAAGGAAAAAAGAGTGGACTATTTCTTGTTGGGGATCCATCACAGGATAACTCTTCTTCATCGAGCTCCCGGACTATAAAACTGTACCGGTGAGACCGATTCGACACACACACACACACACACACACACACACACACACACACACACACACACACACACACACACACACACAGGACTTGGACTGAATTTTCTATACATTTTTTCCTACCATTGTTAATATTGTATATATAAATTTGTTTATTGGGTTTGGGGTGGCAGATTCAATACACTTTGGTTTATTAACCAAGTGGTTGTTGTGATAAGTTTATTTGAGCACCTTTTTAAAAAAAAGGGTTAACGAACCGTGATAGTTGTGTAAACTGCCTTTATCAGGCTGAGTGTTACATATTGGTGGCCCGTACGGGGATTTTCCTTATTAAGGTGTTTGATTTTTTTTTTTTTTTTTTTTTTCAACCGGAATTATGGATGAGGTAAATAGGGATGCAGTTGTTCAAGTTCAGATAGAGAATACTGATAACCCGGTGACACCAGTAAATGTTCAAGATGATGTAGAACAAAATGAGACAGATTTTACTGCAGGCCCGTTTGTGACCCGGCGTAATCCAACTGCAGAAATAACTTCTATGATTAGTTCACTGTACATGTCTGACTCTGAACAGTCTGATGATGATGATGATGATGATGATGAAGGTCATATGAGGAATGCTGATGTAGTACAATCAATACACACAGATCTGGCACAATGTAAAGTGGATATATTGGCTCTGAATCAAAAGGTACACACCTTAGAAAATGATTTTAAACAGTCAATGGACAGTACATTGAACAGAGAAACCAGTTTCAGGGAGGCCGTGGATTTTAGCTTGGCAGGTTTGGAGGACTTTTTTAAAGTTGCTAGAAAAATTAGAAAAAGCAGTCACAAACTGTTTTCTCAGGCGAGACCATAAATGGGAAAGTCAAATGAGGAAGTTGAGACTAACTAGCACTCCCACACTCTCCAGGTTGCAGGCCTTCACCCCTGAGGCCTCTCGGGTGGCTTCGGTCCGACATCCCCCAACCCCAGCTCCTGTATCTAGGCAGCGACTTCCCACGGTTAATGATACATATGACATTCAACCTACTGTGCATTCTAAAACTCCTAATGTGTTTACCTCTGCAGTAGGGGCTGGTACATCCTCATTCTACGCTCGACCTCCCATCCGCCTGGAGTTCCCGTCCTTTGGAGACTCCTGTGAAACAGTGGAGGTGCTTAACTTCCTTGAACAATGTGAGAACTTCCTAGAGATTAGGCCACTTCCTGGTGTCGAGCTTATTGGAACCTTAAGCACAGTCTTGAAGGGACCAGCTCTGAGCTGGTGGAAGGCAGAGAAGTCAAAGATAACAGATTGGAAATCCTTCAAAAAGGCATTCATGGCTGCTTTCCTCGCAGATGATTACCTCTCTGAAGTGGAGGAAAAACTGAGGACTCTGGTTCAGCAGCCACAACAACGCCTGAGGGACTTTACTTATGACTACAGAGCTCTCTGTCCGAAGTGGAAGCCTGAGATATCTGAGGAGGAACTGGTGAACCGAATACTAAACAACATCAACCCCAGGGTCGCAGGATGTCTAAGGGGAATGGTGAATTCAGTGGAACAACTGGTGAAGGTTGGCTCAAGGGTGGAAAAGGACTGCATGGGAGCCAAGGACTATTGGCAAAAAGTCGGCTCTCAGAGCAGCAAAGAAAAGGCCTACAAGAAATCTTGAGAACGTACCTTCAACAAAAACCTGGCAGGAGTAACTCTGGCACAACACCATCCGGGGTCATCACTCCTTGTGGTGCCTGTAAAGGTGAATGGTAAAGAAGTGAATGCTGTATTGGACACAGGAAGCACTTATACCTTAATGCAAGAAAACCCGTGGAATCAGTTGAAGGCAGAGAAGCCAGTGACAATTAACTCCAGCCCTCAGCGATTTATTATTGGGGATGGAACCAATCATCAGTCCAGAGACCTGCAAAAGGTTAGGTTTCAATGGCATGACCACGAGTGTAGTATGGATACTTATATCCTGAAAAACACTCACCTCGCCTTTCCTCTTATTGCGGGTCTGGATTTCCTGAGGGTCACAGGAGCAGTCTTGGAGGTGGGACAACGGAGGTATGGGTTAAAATCTGAAAAAGGATACACATACTACCCTTTCTTGCCATCACTGATACCAACAGGCGCAGCAACCCCGGCAGAACAAGCTCATGCTCTTACGGCTGCAACGCTGAACCTATATTACGCCTTACCACCAACTGGCAGGTTTTCCGAACTCCCGTACCTCAACACAGAGATCAGCCAGTGGGACTCCGACAATCCGGAAGAGATGGCAAAATTGATCTCCACCTGGCTGTTCACCACCTCTAACACCCTGGGTAAAACATCAGTGGTACGACACAAGATTATGGTAACCGAAGATATACCCATCAAATCACGGGCATATAGAGTGTCACCTCTAAAGAAGCAGGTCATAGAGGAGCAGGTGGATCAGATGCTGCGGGACAGCATCATTGAGCCCTCCTTCTCTCCTTGGTCTTTTTTTACGGTGGTTCTGGTCCCCAAACCGGACGGTGCATATCGTTTCTGTGTGGACTATAGAAAGCTTAACAGCAAAACCGTACCGGATGCTTACCCAATGCCTTTGATTCACGACATTCTGGAATCGCTAGAAGGGGCCTCCTGGTTTACCTCCTTAGATCTGCAGTCTGGGTACTGGCAGGTGGAGATGGAGGAGTTGAGCAAGGAGAAGACGGCTTTTATCACCACCAAAGGGTTATACCAATTCAAGTCAATGCCCTATGGACTCAGAAATGCCGCGGCCACCTTCCAGCGTTTGATGGAGAGTGTGCTAGCAGAGTTGAGAGGGAAAATCTGCTTTGTATATATTGACGACATAATCATCTATTCAAAGTCTCAAGAGCACCACATTCAAGACATTAACTCTGTTTTTCAGAAACTTACCCAAGCCAATTTGACGTTGAACTAGGCATGTGCCGATATCAATTTTTAATGTTGCGATTAATTGATGAAGTTTTATCACGATATACGATATTATCACGATATTGAAATAAGTTGCAAAAAAAAAGTGTTGCCATAGCATAACAGCTTTAAGAACTATTTTTGTAAGAACAAAAATAACTGAATGTTTAAATACAATAATGCACCAAAAATATATACAGCTCTGGGAAAAAAATTAAGAGACCCCTCATGAGAAATCAGTGTTAAGTGGTCTCTTGATATTTTTCAGAGCTGTTAAAGTACAATTTTCAAACAGATTAAAGAGCAAAAGAATTAGGCTATAAAGAACAACAGGTAAGCTTACAAATTACAATAAGGGCTCATTATTTAATGCATTAACTAAGATTGAGCAATAGCTACATTTGTTACAGAAAGTATGTTTTTGTTAATGTTAGTTAAGAAATACTGATCATTGTTTGTTTTCTCTTAGGTCCATTAAAAAAGTTATTTTGATTTTAATGTTATTAAACAGTAACTAAGAAATTAACATAGAATGATTAATTCTTTATAAGTATTTTTCATTGTCAGTTTGGTAATAATGAATTAACATGTTAACTAATGAAGTCGTATCTCAAAGTTATACTGAACAATAACAAATAATCAGAACAGTTCTAATTATTAGGGCATGTTGTAGTCCAGAGCATATAAAACATAAAAATGTTTAAGTTTGAAAATAAATAGGCTATTAAGTCTTTAAGTATTAAGTATTTGGTGCTGTGATGAACAACATTGAGATTATAAAAACGAATGGCTGTTTTAAAAACCACTACACGCGTTTTTTTGTTTGTTTGCTGGTTTCCGGGGTAACCGTGGCATTCTGCAGTTCATCAGCGCCCTCTGCTGTCACTGAGCGGCACTTCAGCAGCGCGTCTCCTTCACTCGTTCATCAGCGCCCTCTGCTGTCACTGAGCGGCACTTCAGCAGCGCGTCTCCTTCACCGGTTCATCAGCGCCCTCTGCTGTCACTGAGCGGCACTTCAGCAGCGCGTCTCCTTCACCGGTTCAGTCATGTGCAAACGCACGTTGGGCTTGTTTATATCTGAGCGTGTGTCCCTTTGACGCAGCATACAGCGGTGTTGAGCATTTATACGGTTGATGGGCAAAGTATTCTTGAGTACATTATAAAAAAATTATAATTTGTTAATAAATTATTATTTACGATATTTTAAAGTGCCCACGATAACAATATCGTGCATATTCATTATCGTGATAAATCGCATTATCGAAAATCGGCACATGTCTACGTTGAACATGAAGAAATTCCACTTCTTCAAGTGCCAGCTCAAATTTCTGGGCCATATAGTCTCTGAGAGGGGGGTGGAGATTGACAGAGAGAAGACCAGAGCAGTGGCTGAGTATCCGCCACCACAAGATCTCAAGAGCTTGCAAAGGTTTCTGGGCCTGGCGGGGTGGTATCATAAGTTCATACCCCACTTCGCAGACATATCCGCCCCATTGAACCATCTAAAAAAGAAAGGAGTAAAGTGGGACTGGACTACAAAGTGTCAGGCTAGTATGGATGGTTTGAAACAAGCACTGCAGAATGCACCCGTCTTAATTCAACCTGACCTCAACAAAACCTTCCAGGTTCACACGGACGCGAGTGATGGAGGACTGGGCGCTATACTCACGCAACACTCTGAGGAAGGAGAACAAGTGGTGGCTTATGCATCACGGACCTTAACAGGAGCAGAGAAAAATTACAGCACTTCTGAAAAGGAATGTCTAGCAGTGGTGTGGGCGGTGGAGAAGTGGCAAGGCAAGGCAAGTTTATTTGTATAGCACATTTCCTACCCAATGGCAATTCAAAGTGCTTTACATAGAAATTAATTAAAACAGTGGTAACAAATGCATGAGAAAAAAAGAGTACCACATGGATGAATAAAATTTTAAAACAAGCATAGTAAAAAACAGTTGTAAAGACAATAATAAGAATAATAATAATAAAATTAAAAAAAAGGTCAGATCCACAATAATGGTCTGATATAAAAATAAACATTCTTCAGTTTACAGCCTACATACATGTACCATCTTAATTAGAGCACCTCTCATTCATTTCTTTCTCAAACACGTTCATAACATCCATTTTAATCACTATTCCCTGATTTTTACTCAGAAACCTTCTTGTTAAACCCATTCTCACTCATCATACCCTCCACAGATTTACACATACTCAAACCTTATTGTCAAACTTACTATTTCCATCAAACCCAGTTTTCACTCATCATATTTAACTCAAAAGAACATATAAAATAAACAGTAACCAAAGATAGGAACAAAGGTAAACTAAAACAATTATAAAAAGAATAAAGAGATAAGATAGGGTGCAATCAGTCGGACATACAGTGCTCGGAGCTCATTCAGTAAACGCACAGCTGAACAGGTGTGTTTTGAGTCTGGATTTGAATGTGGCTACTGATGGAGCAAATCTGATCTGTTCAGGAAGCTGGTTCAGCTGCGGCTGGCATAATAGCTAAAAGCAGACTCTCCTTGCTTTGAGTGAACTCTTGGTATTTCTAACTGACTTGATCCTGCTGATCTGAGTAATCTGTTGGGTGTGTATTTAATCAGCATATCTGCGATGTATTGAGGTCCCAGCTCATTGAGTGATTTATAAACAAGTAGTAGTACTTTAAAGTCGATCCTAAATGTAACTGGAAGCCAGTGTAAAGACCTGAGGACTGGTGTGATATGGTCATATTTTCTGGTTCTGCTCACAATCCTGGCAGCAGCGTTCTGTATGAGCTGCAGCTGTCTAATGGTCTTTTTGGGAAGGCCGGTGAGAAGGCCATTACAATAGTCCACTCTACTGGTGATGAAAGCATGAACGAGTTTCTCTAAGTCTTGCCTGGAGACAAAACATCTAATCCTTGCAATATTTTTCAGATGATAGTATGCTGATTTAGTTATTGCTCTGACATGACTACTGAAACTCAGGTCTGACTCCAAAATTACACCAAGATTCCTGACTTGATTTTTTGTTATCAGGCCTTTAGCCTCAAGATATGCGTTCACCTTGAGAATTTCATCTTTGTTTCCAAATGTAGTGATTTCGGTTTTGTCTTTGTTTAACTGAAGATAGTTTTGGCACATCCAGTTGTTAACTTCATCAATGCATTTGCACAGGGAGTCAATGGGGCTGTAGTCATTAGGTGACAGTGCTAAGTAGAGCTGGGTGTCGTCAGCATAGCTGTGGTAAGCAATATTGTTCTTTTTCATTATTTGGCTCAGTGGCAGCATATACAGGTTAAACAGGAGAGGTGCAAGAATGGACCCTTGTGGGACTCCGTATGTCATGGGTGTCCACTCAGACTTATGATCTCCTATACTCACATAATAACCTCTCCCTTCTAAGTATGATCTAAACCATTTGAGGACCATCCCAGAAAGCCCGACCCAGTTTTCCAGCCTGTCTAGAAGTATGTTGTGGTCAACAGTCTCAAATGCAGCACTGAGGTCGAGTAGAACCAGAATTGATGTTTTGCCTGTATCAGTATTTAAGCGAATATCATTTATAATCTTTATGAGCGCTGTCTCTGTGCTGTGATGTGGACGGAAACCAGATTGAAAATTGTCAAGGTATCCATTTGAGCGTAAGAATTTGTTCAACGGATTGAAAACAACTTTTTCAATGATTTTGCCTATGAAGGGGAGATTTGAGATTGGTCTGTAGTTGCTCAGTATGGAGTTATCCAGATTTCTCTTTTTCAGAAGAGGCTTAACTATTGCAGTTTTAAGGGCGGTTGGAAAAGTCCCATAGAGAAGTGAGGAGTTTACCACTTCTAGGAGATCTGCTTCTAAACAGTTAAACACACTTTTGAAGAAAGAAGTGGGGAGTGTGTCAAGGGCGCAGGTTGATGTTTTAAGATGCTGTACTGTGTCTTCTAAAATGTTGCAGTCAATAGCTTCGAAATCTGACATGGTAATTTTCCGAGGGTTTGGTATGATCTGACTGACCCCAGAGCAACTAGAGGATGTGCTGATCGCCTTTCTGATATTATTGATTTTCTCGGAGAAGTAGGAAGCAAACTCACTGCATTTACTGTCTGAGAGCATTTCTCTGGGAATGTGACTCGGGGGGTTTGTTAGTCTGTCTACAGTAGCAAAAAGAGTGCGCGTGTTGTTTATGTTTCTGTTTATAATGTTTGAGAAGAAGGTCTGTCTAGCTTTGCCTAGTTCAACATTGAAAGCATGAAGGGTGTCTTTATAGATGTTATAATGGACTACAAGTTTTGTCTTCCGCCACATGCGTTCAGATTTTCTGCATTGTCTTTTCATTATTTGTATTGCTGTTGAGTTTCTCCATGGTGCTTTTTGTTTGGTACTCTTTTTCCTGACTTTTAGAGGAGCAATATCATCAATTACACTCTTAACTTTTGAGTTAAAAGAGTCAAGGAGAAAATCAACAGAGTCTGCAGATATGCTTGGTTTTAGAGATAAAGCCTTCATAAACAGCACATTAGTGTTCTCATTTAAGCATCTCTTTTTGACAGAGACAGATCTAGCTTCAATGGCAGGAGAGATTAATAAATCAAAGAAAATACAGAAATGATCAGACAGTGCCACATCCTTAATAACAATTGATGAAATGTTTAGACCCTTACTGATAAGTAAATCTAGGGTGTGTCCACGATTGTGTGTGTGGGTCCATTTACATGCTGTGTCAAATCAAAAGTGTTAAGAACAGTCATGAGCTCTTTTGTTGTACTGGATTCAATATTATCTATGTGAATGTTAAAATCCCCAGCAATAGCAAAACAGTCGAACTCTGAGGAAATTATTGATAACAGTTCTGTAAATTCCCCAATAAAGGCTGGAGAGTACTTTGGAGGCCTGTAAACAATGATAAGCAGGATGCGTGGAGAACCTTTTAACACAATACCCAGATATTCTAGAGACAAATATTCACCAAATGATACTTGCTTACATTGATAGAAATCTTTAAAAAGAGCAGCAACACCCCCACCTCTCCTAACTGCTCTGCAAACACTCATAAAAGTAAAGTTAGGAGGGACTGCTTCATTTAGGACTGTTGCACTACAGTTTTCTTCTAGCCATTTTCATTTAGAAGCAGAAAATCAAGGTTGTTAGTGGTTATTAAGTCATTGACTAGAAATGATTTGTTCTTAAAGCAGCACTAAGTAACTTTTCAACCTTCATAATATACTTTTTAAGACTCTTGTGATGATAAATCGACTTACAATAGGTTGAATGACACGGCTGCCATAGCCTGATGGGGTCTGTATCGTTTTTAATCGTACTTTTAAACTTCGGGTTTCGGGTAGTAACCCGAGAACAAAAAGAACTACAAAATTCGACTGCTTTACGGCATATACGTCACTTCGACCAACACACACACTTCCTTACATTCGGACGTGCAAGCCCAACTTTGTTCGTCGGATAATATAGTCATATCCGAAGCAGCAGAGACAAATAAGAAAGAAAAGGTTTTGTTGGAGGAAAGCAATAAGAGGAAATGAAAAAGTGATGTGATTAAAGGCAGGACGAGGATCAACATGTGACCAGCGTTTGCTCGTTGGCGTGAGCTGAAGGAGGCGTGCCCGACCGATGCTGTCCTGCTTGTTACGGTGAGCTACCACTCAAACATTGAACTGAAGTATCATATAGATTCTGGAAAACGCTAACCAATAGACTACTATAATGACGCTGGCTTGTAAACGTGAGCATCGTGATTATTTGGCGTTTGAAAAAAATAAAACCCATGAAATGATATTCATATGACATGCTGAAACATATGCCACTGACTGTAACGTTACCTGGGATGAAGACATTTCACACGCGACGCCAGAAGAACTCCTCTTGCAGTGTTCAGGGGAACTGTTAGTGCTGCACTGACCCGCGGGACGCTTTTATGAAGTTATTTGGCCCGCCCCGCACCACTGTATATATTTTTACAACCCACCGCGCACCCGCGACCATTAAATAGACATACGGGGTCCGCGGGTTATGAGACGACCCACGCATCACTAGTTCAGGGCTATCAGGGCTGTCATGTCAACAAATGCACGCACGATGGCATCCCCTGTTGTAGCAAAAGTAGCCAAGTGGGGCTTTAAGTGAACGGATGTTTAAAAGCGCTAACTTAACAGTAATAATTTTTTTCTCCACATTAATCCTATTTTGACAGGAAACAGGCAGCAGATTATATTGGTTTATTAAACGGCCTGACAAGGCCTTAGACTTTCTTTCACATAACAGAGATAGAGAAAGAGGCAGGCACACTGGGTTCCCCCCTGTTTTGTAAACATTTGATAAAGTAACTGTTATCATAGCGGGGACCCAAAACACATCACTGAGAGCTGGAATCAGTTGTTTTTGGTTCACCTACAACAGATGGAGGATGGTGTGTGCCCTGGCGTTGTGACCGAAGAAATCTCACAAGAGGAGGGGGAGCTGGGCCCACAGGCTTTGGTGGTTGTGGGGCTCGACGATTTTTGGTCGATATCTGGGGGCTCATAGCGATCGAGTGTGATAGTCTGATTCCAGCATGAACCAAGTCCTCCATTTTCTCTGAGAAGCTCAGATGCGGGGATGCTGGAGAGAGGAATGACATGTCCGGTGAGAGGGGCTGTTGTTCTGGTGTTATCGGAAGCTGAAATATGTTGTCCTGGCTTCCCTGTCCATTTTCCAGAAAATCATCCTTGGGTGCTGAATCTTGGAGCAGTTCTAATCCTTCACAGTCAGTCTGTGGTGAGCTCTGTGGGCAGGGCTCAGCTGGGAGTGTGTCCGTGAGCAATTGTTGTTGTGGCGGCGTGGTCTTATCACTGTCCTTGTGGGATGTGTCAGCCACAAGTCCATTCAGCTGCTGAAATGAAGTCCTGGGGTCATCCATACTCTGTATCAGGTTGAGTGGGTTAAAACACACAGCTGAAGGATGATGAAGGAAAAAACAAATATGGTCCTTTAACACTCTTGCACCAAGTTTGTTTGGGTGGTGGCCATTTGATGTAAACAGTTGTCTCTGACTCCAGAAGAGATTAAAGTTGTCGATGAAATTCACTCCCTTCTTCATGCAGGTTTATTGCAGCCATGTATTAAGCCCAAGCAACCGTGAGAATCTATTTGTTCCTCTTGCTGGCAGTGGTCCACTGATGAACGGCTGAACTTTCAGTTTGCTAAGTGTTTCAAAAAGTTAATTGAAATCCCTTTTAATGAGTTCTGACTGCTCTCTCTGAATATTGTTCTTCCTTACATGAATAATAAGTCGATTTGCGGTCTTATGTTTTATCAGGATGTTCTGAATTTCCCTGTTTACATCAGAAATTGTTGCTTGTGGAAGGCAGCATGTAGTTGTATCTCTGCTGCTAATGTTTCTGACTGTGGAGTCACCCACTATCAGAGTCCTTGGCTCGGCTGCGCTCTGAGCTGAGGGCCGCTGTCTGCTCGACCTTGAGCGCCTGTTAGCATTAGTGTTAGCTGTGGGCTGATGCAATCTGTGTTCGATCACATTCATCACGTTTTGGGATTCATCACCCTCACGTTTCAAGTTTTATCATTAAATTTAAGCTTTGTAGTTTTGAGCGCTGTGTTGATTTGCTGAAGTTGAAGTTATGAGATAAAATATAGAAGCGATAGAGCAAAGCGCGGAGCAGTAAGCAAGAGTGTCCGAACAGTAGCGAAGCAGGAAGTGGAAAGTGGAGGCATTACCTGGAGGGATGGCCTTTTGAGGTTTTCACTGACCACGCAGCTCTCACATGGGCATTCAACTGCCCTAAAACCTCCTCTCGACTCACTCGCTGGACACTCCGCCTGCAACAATTCAACTTTCAGGTTCACCATAGAAAGGGCTGCCTCAACATGGGACCTGACTCTCTATCCCGGGTTCAGGAGCCGTTTTCTACAGATGATGCCCCATGTCTAGCCATGTCTACACAACATTCGACCACATTACCACACTCTCTGGAAGAAATAGCTCAAGCTCAACGGGTGGAAGATACTATTACTCACCTGCAGTCTGGCCTCAACCCTCGGTCTGCCAAGGAACAGACCATCACCTTTGAAGACCACCAGGGGGTGTTGTACCGCAAAGTTCCTTTAAGAACTAAGGGAGAGAAGTTCCAGTTGGTAGTTCCCCAATCATTAACCACTGACTTCTTGCATTATTACCATGATAACCCCCTAGGTGGCCATCTGGGACAGTTGAAAACCCTGCTGAAAATCCTAGATGTGGCATGGTGGCCCTCCGTCAGGAAGGATGTGTGGCAGTACGTCAAAGGCTGTGAGGTATGCCAGAAATATAAACCCTGTAACACAAAACCGTCTGGATTTATGCAAAGTTCACCGATCACAGAACCAGGTTACATGCTCGGGGTGGACCTAATGGGACCCTTTCCCCGCAGTAAAAAACAGAACACCTACCTCCTGGTCATTGTGGATTATTTCACTAAGTGGGTGGAAATGTTTCCATTGAAAGATGGAAAGACCCAGAAGTTAGTGAAAATACTCTGAGAGGAGATATTTACCCGATGGGGGGTGCCCAAATATCTGGTGTCTGATCGGGGTCCCCAATTCACTTCTAGTCTGCTGGGGGATCTGTGCAAGACATGGGGTTGCGTTCAAAAACTCACCACGAGCTATCATCCCCAATCAAATCTCACTGAAAGATTCAACCGGACCATAAAGACCATGATTGCGGCTTATGTGGGTCAACAACATCAGACCTGGGACCAGTGGCTGCCCGAGTTCCGCTATGCCATCAACAATGCCCAACAGGAAACCACAGGAAGGACACCTGCGGAGCTTATGATGGGCAGGCAAATTCGGGGACCACTGGAACGCTTAATCCATCGGCCACCGTCGCCAGATCAAGCTGCATATTCCCTGGTGGAACGACAAAACATCATGGTGGAGGAGGTGAAGAATAGAATGAGGATGGGCCAAGCCAAACAAGCTAGGTATTATAATTACCGTAGAAAAAATGCGCAGTTCCAAACGGGTGACCGAGTTTGGATTAAAACTCATCCTCTCTCTAGTTCATCGAATAGGTTCTCTGCCAAGCTAGCGCCCAAGTGGGAGGGTCCAGCTGAAATAAAAAGTAAAACGGGGCCAATAAATTACACTGTGTGCTGGGGCAACCCACCTAGAATCGATGTATTAAATGTGGTAAACCTGAAGCGTTATAACGGACGTTCTCCTCCGATGCCGCTGGCTGGGGGAGGGGATCTATGTAGCGCAGCCACATAAAGGGATACATATATATATAGACTGCCGTTAATTCATTTAATTATTAACACATTACAGCTGTTGTATGTATTTCCCCTTGTCGTTGTTTGTCCCGGATATGTGTTGGTTCTCGTTCTTACTCTCGTGTGACTTCCGTCGGGAGCGTCAGGGAATCCCCAGTGACGTCATAGGTCCTGACGGCTGATGTGGCACATCAGATAAAAGAAGCCGGCTTACCGGCGCTCGGGAGAGGACGCTCTCAGGAATAGTGGATTACGCGATCGATCGATCACTACACAGGAGTTTGGTTATCAACGTCTGTGGATGTTTATCTCCCTAAGGAAAAAAGAGTGGACTATTTCTTGTTGGGGATCCATCACAGGATAACTCTTCTTCATCGAGCTCCCGGACTATAAAACTGTACCGGTGAGACCGATTCGACACACACACACACACACACACACACACACACACACACACACACACACACACACACACACACAGGACTTGGACTGAATTTTCTATACATTTTTTCCTACCATTGTTAATATTGTATATATATATTTGTTTATTGGGTTTGGGGTGGCAGATTCAATACACTTTGGTTTATTAACTAAGAGGTTGTTGTGATAAGTTTATTTGAGCACCTTTTTTAAAAAAAAGGGTTAACGAACCGTGATAGTTGTGTAAACTGCCTTTATCAGGCTGAGTGTTACAAAGCGCACCACTCTTTGCAGGGCTTTGCAGTCGTGACTGGTGCTGTTACCATACCACGCTGTGATGCACTGAGTCAGTAAACTTTCTATCGCCCCTGAATAGAAAGTTTTCAGGATAGCTGGTGAGACCCGGAATTTCCTCAGCTGGCGCATGTGGTACAGTCTTTGCCTGGCCTTTTTCACCTGAGACTGGATATGTGCAGTCCAGGTCAGGTCCTCGGAGATGTTGACACCCAGGTATTTGAAGCTGCTCACTCTCTCTACTGGTGTCCCGCTGATCATGAGAGGGGAATATGACCGTTGCTGTCTCTTCCTGAAGTCCACAATCAGTTCTTTGGTCTTGTTCACATTCAGAAGGAGACAGTTGTCTTGGCACCATGATGTCAGTTGCTCCACCTCGTCCAAGTATGCGGTCTCATTGTTGTTGGAAATGAGGCCCAGGACAACTGCTATAAACTGCTTTTGCCTCACCTCCGACCACTGCTATACCCCTTCTAGCCACAACTCCTCTTCTCCGTTTTTAGTGTATTTCTGTGGCAGAATTACAGTGCCACACACTGGCCTGGCATGCAAACTACATCGGTTTTAGTCCGTTTTTGTAATCTCGTGTGGACGCAGATATTTCTTGAAACGAGGGGGAAAAAAAGATCGGATTGGGAAAGCGCTGGCTTCGTGTGGACAGGGCCTAAATCTCCAGCAAAAGAAAGCAAAGCATCAGGATTATCAGAGAGGAAGCCGTCCTGACACTGGAGCTGCAAATTATGTCCACACACTTGCTAAAAGAGGAGAGGTGGGAAGATAAACATCATTAAAGGGGTCATATAATGCCATTTTTGTACAAGTTAATATGATTGTTTAGTGTCTAAATGAAAAGTTTGTAACATTCCTGTAATATTAAAAATTCTCATTAGTTTTGTAAGAAAACTGTTCCAAAGGCTTCTCAGATACTGGACCAATCGCATCCTGTAACGTCAACACAGATCACGTGACAAGGAAGAAAAGCAAGAAGAAAGCGGGTGCGCTGAGTAAATGTAGTGAACACGAGCTGTCCCGAGATTAATCCTCTTCATCGCATGTTTGGTTGGCAGCATCTGAATATTACTGATGTAATATAGTGTGCGTGAATTCAAAGTAAGTGCATATTGTCAGTTCTTCTTTATAATACGCAGATTGTTTCGTGCCACGATTCGCTTGTATCTATTGCCATTGCGCCATATTAACGTGCATTCTCTGGATTATTTAAGTAATTCTGCCATCCTGTTAATTCTGCAAGAAATGTACACGATATAAAGTGAAATATATGCTAATGTTTCATAGTGTTAGTTCGCCATTGAAGAGTTTTTGTTATTATGGATTACAAGCGTTGGTATCATTAATGTGAGAAGGGTGCCATCTTGTGGGTATTCATAGAATAGCTGTTCTATTTGCTTAGAACCTGTATAAAAGGCTCTAAATCGTTGTTAAATTCATTTACGTAAAGAACATTGTGTTATAATCACACTTGTAAGATGCTAAAGTAAATTCATGTATATTTCTGTATTTTGTTCCAGAACCACACCAGTTTAATTGAATAAACATCAGTAAAAATCATTTAAAGAGATTCTGGAGTCTGCAGAGTGAATTTTCTCCACTTGATGTCATTGCACAGTTCTGACCGACTGTCTACAGGGGTTTGAATCAATGCAAATTGGCACATAATCAAAACTCAATTACAAAAACACTTCTTTTACCTAGTTAAAAACAGCCCTGTTTTCAGCAAGCCATTTCAGTGCATACGGCTTTAAATGATAATGAGCTTTGCTCACCCCGCCCCTCTGTTCTGTGGGGCGTTTTGACAACACAGGTGGAGTTTTGCCTTGACAACAGTTGAGGGTATATTTTGGAGAAAGAATGGCAACGGGAGTCTCTAAGGACACATATGTGCAACCGTATCAATTTGATCCGGAGATGGACCTGTAACAAGATGACAGCCCAACAAAATTTGACAATTAAAGCTCGAACAGGATGTTTCTGAATGGTTGGTTTCCTTTCAGTCGGTCACGTTCGATGTATGTCGGAACTGACCGATGAATTGGGATCTATTTTCGGAGACCAATCTACTTCGAGAGTTTACAAACGAGCCAATAAACATTGGCATGCGGTCCCCACTCTGCCTGCAACGCGGGTATAAATACGGAAGCGGAAGTGTCGCATATCGCTTTCAACTTCGGAGCCGAATTGAGCTGTTACCAGCCTTTTTTGTTCTCCTGTCTAAGCAAGTGTTATACTTACGAGTCTGCTCGAAGAGGATCTCTGCTGCTTCATTGGTGCGGGTGTGACGCAGGAGGCAGTGACTGGCTGCTGAATAAAACAAACAGTTGTTTTCACAGCTTACTCTGCATTTCACTGAGTGCTCACTGCGGGCTTGCACACATGGACCACTGCGAGCCGCAGACACCTTCCCTGTGCGCTTCAGCACTAATTGAGCAGTTTTCCTTTTCTAAAAGAGCAACACGGTTTGACCCCGCGTCTTTTTCAAGATGTCAACCGTGTATTTCTGGATGCCATCCTTTTCTGTCCCCAGTTGACGGACACGATCGCTGTCTCGCGTGTTTGGGTGGCTTTCGTGGATGACTCATGTTTCAAGGATTAATCATGTTCCAGCAATGGAGTGTCATCCACAAAAGCCGCCATCGCAGTATTAATGTCTAGGCTCAAGTACCTCAGACAGGTGGAGTCCTATTGCGTATACCCCGATCTAGTGGTCCTCCTGCTTAAAAGCAGAGGGCTACTACTTTGGCTGATGCCTTTGGATGAGACCTGAGGGTTCCAGTGAGGGCACACCCGCCGGGTCACCAGGCTTCTCGGGCCCATCCCCCCTCCACTGCACCGGTGGAGCCTCCGCAAGAGCGTCCTGGTCCTTACCATGGGGGGCAGCCGTTACTTTCGGGGCTCCAACTGATAAGATCTCGATTGGTGCATCGGGGGACGAGCTAATGGACTCTGGAGATGAGGATTCGGCTGTTTTCCCCCCTTCGGGTGTGGTAGCATTGCTCGAGTCTGATCCCGAGCTCACGGTTATGCTTTCCTGGGCCGCCGCTAGTGTCCGGCTCGAGTGGAACCCTCCACCGTGTCCCGAACCCTCGCAGCTGGACGATTGGAATCTCAGGACGGCCCGTGCTGGTTCTCAGCGTCCCGCCCCAGTGCCTTTCTTCCCGGAAGTGCATCAGGATGGCACTGGCACCTTACAATGCCAGACACCGATCGACTGACTCCTCCGTCCTCACTATCCTTGATGGTGGCACGGCTAAAGGTTACGTAGAGATCCCCCCCAGTGGAGTGGTTGGTAGTGATGCAGCTGTGTCTAAGACTGCTACTGACTGGCAGGGAAATCCGCATCTCGCCTCCCGGGTGTGTAAGTTCGGTCCCACTTTATATTAGGTGGCCTTAAGTACTATGTACTTACATCAAAAAATAAGTACAATGTACTTACTGTGTTCAAATTGTGTTGCAAAACACTTCTGCTGATATTGAGGTGGATACGGGTAGAGTTAGGGACAGGTGTGGGTGAGTCTAAGGGTAGGGTTAGGTGTAAGGGAAGCTCCAACTGTGTAATTACGAATGTAAATAAAGAAATTAATTACAGACATAATTACATGCAGGTATTTTTAAAATGTAAGTAGAATGTAAAATCATGTATGTACACAATAAGTGCATTGTATTAAATGATTAATTACAATGTTAGTACATAGTAGTTAAGGCCACCCAATATAAAGTGGGTCCACCAGGCCTAAGTGCTCAAGGAAATGCACGAGGGTAGTTCCGACTCAGGGGTTATGCAGGAACTGCGTGCAGCGACGGACCTCGCCCTATAAAGCGACGAAAGTCACCGCATGCACCCTGGATCAGGCGATGTCCACACTTGGGCCACCTGTGGCTGAACCTGGCAGATATATGTGATACCGACAAGGTGCGGTTCCTCAACACCCCTGTCTGCCAGGCCGCCCTCTTTTGCGACGCCATCGAAAGCTTCGCCCAGCAGTTCTCAGTGGCCCAGAAGCAGACGGAGGCTATCAAAAACATCCTGCCCCAGCGACCCGCTGCTGCCACTGAAAGAATTGAAAATAATCAAAGCAAAAGGCAAGGGGCCCTAATACGGGCAGCCCAGGGAAAAGAGGAGCTATTCTAGGGGAGGTGTGTGTCCCGGACAGACGTACCCCAGGCCTTCTCAGCCATGTTCTGCCCACACTGCGGGCTGCCTCTGGGCCTTCCGAGTCGGGTCTGAGTACTCCACATCGCTGCGTCACCCCGGGTACGTCTGTGGTGCCGTTGGTCCCGCTTGTTCGGTCCCTGGGGGCCTGGCTAGGTCTCCCCAGACCGTCTCGCTGGCTCATCCGTACCATCATGTACTGACTACGCGATTCAGTTCGCTCACCGGCCTCCCAAATACAAGGGCATTCTTTTTACCAACAAAAGTTAAACTTCACTGACCACATTACTGCAACAGCCTGGTCCTGCAGATTTGCTTTATACAACATTAGAAAGATTAGACCCTTCCTATCAGAACAGGCTGCACAACTCCTGGTTCAAGCTCTTGTTCTCTCCAGACTGGACTATTGTAATGCTCTTCTGGCTGGGCTTCCAGCATGCACTATCAAACCCTTGCAGCTGATCCAGAATGCAGCGGCGAGAGTGGTCTTTAATGAGCCGAAGAGAGCTCATGTTACGCCTCTCTTCATCAGACTGCACTGGTTACCAATGGCTGCTCGCATGAAATTCAAGGCACTAGTTCTCGCCTACAAAACAACCACTGGCTCTGCACCAATATACCTAAACTCACTTGTTCAGACTTACACACTCTCCAGAAGCTTGCTTTCTGCGAGCGAGCGGCGCCTCGTGGATCCATCCCAAAGAGGCATGAAATCGCTCTCACGGACATTTTCCTGGACCATTCCCACCTGGTGGAATGATCTGCCGATCTCAATTCGTGCTGCCGTGTCTATGGCCATTTTTAAAAAACATCTTAAGACACATCTTTTCCAATTGCACCTGACCAATACAGAATAGCACTTACTTATCACCACAGCAACGACCAAAAATCGCACACTCCCGGATCATATCTACGTCTCTCATCCGGATTTGTGCCTTCAGGCGGGTGTGTAACATAGTAATCATAGCTATCATAATCCGGTGTACTGTATTTTGCGTACGTGAGTTTTTGTTGTAGATGGCTATTGCTGCGCGTTTAGCTAGAATGCCATACAAAACCAACCCATTGGGCCACTGAATCTGCATTAACGACAACAGCTGGGGCAACAGCCTTAGTCCTAATGGGTTGTTATCATGGCTATCAAAATCCAGTGTTCTGTATTTTGCGTACGTGAGTTTTTGTTGTAGGTGGCTATTGTAGATGGCTATAAAAAATAAAATAAAAAATAAAATAAAAAACTTGTGTACTGTGCTAATTAATTGAGACTTCTTACAGCTCTTACAGGTTGTTGGCCTTGTTTGTTTTGTTGCTTCTATTGCTCTCCCCTTTTTTGTAAGTCGCTTTGGATAAAAGCGTCTGATAAATTATTAAATGTAAATGTAAAATGTACCACCGTGCAGAGTGGCGATGCCCATGTCTTGCGATCAGAGATCAATGTCCTGCTGGCAAAGGATGAGATCGAACCGTTTCCTCCAGCCGATATGAGGTCAGGGTTCTACAGCCCCTACTTCATTGTACCCAAAAAAGGGGGTGGGTTAAGACCGCTCTTGGATCTGCTCATTCTGAATCGGTCCCTGCACAAGCTCCCGTTCAAAATGTTAATGCAGAAATGCTTTTTTGATTGCATCCATCCCCAAGATTGGTTCCTATCCTTCCTCGACACAGACCGTTCCTATCCTTTGCGTTCAAAGGGAGGGCATATCCGTACAAAGTCCTGCCCTTCGGGCTGTCCCTGTCACTTCACGTCTTCACGAAAGTCACGGAGGCAGCCATTGTTCCGCTCAGATCAATCAATCAATCAACTTTATTTATATAGCGCTTTTACTATCACGATTGTGTCAAAGCAGCTTCACAGTGTCAAACAGGATAATATTGCAACAAAATTAGATTTGGCTGTACAGTCGTTCTGGAGTAAACAGTGATGTTATCAGCTTATTTTAATTTATCATATAGCAACAATGTTGGCAGATCAGTATTATAGTTTATAGAATTAAATAAGACCTAATTCATACATTTTATTTGTATAATAAGTTGAATAACTTTAATCATTGTGGTGTGACAGGCAGCGGGGCGAGGGACCGCGAGAGCGGGCCGGTGATTAACGTTCATGAGTGCCAGCTGCGTGGCACACCGGTCTCGTCTCGCGGCCATGTGACGGGAGCATATAAGGAGGAGCAAGAGCTGCGGAAGAGGAGAGAGGACCAGGCCTGGAGTTTGTTATGTTTTATTTTGTGTGTTTGCGGGCAGTCGTCCGTGAGGGGCTGTCCGCGGTTTTACTTTCGTTTTGTTTATTTATTTTGAGTTAATAAATGTTTGAACGTTCGCCGGTTCCCGCCTCCTTCCTTCCCATCTACGAACTTCATTACATTGGTGCCGAAACCCGGGAGGAAGGAGGGACGCGCTGTCGGAGAGCCCTCGCTGCTGAGGGGGATCGCGGTGCTGAGGAGTTCGGGCAGCGCGGATGAAGAAAGACCGCGAGTGACTGCCCGAGGCGGTGGTGCTGGAGCGAGTGAAGACCGGTGGGACGGAGAGCTCGCTGCCGTGCCCCTGGGTCGAGGTGGGGTGGCGGCCGTCCTGGAGGGAGCGGAGGAGTTGCCGGCGTTCGCCGTGGGCCGGAGCCTGCTGCCATCCGCCGGAACGGGGAGGAGCAGGGAACCCGGAGCTCGCTGCCGACTGCCCTCAATAGGAGGAGCCACCGCCGGCCGCCAGGGGGCGGAGGAGGATCGGGCCGTCCACCGGGCGTCCAGCACCATCGCATAGCACCGCGAGGAAGAGCCTCTCGGCTGGTGAGGACCGAGCGGCAGTGTGTCGGGGAACCGGACCAGAATTTTTTTTTTTTTTCTCTTTTTCTTTTTTCCCTCTCTCCCCTCTCTCGTCCGCGGGCTCCGTGGGCTCCTCGTGCTCCCGTCTACATTTCTCTCGCCTCTCTGTCCTTACCCCCAGGTGCCGCGGCCGCCGTGATCGGCCCCCCCGGGAGGGGGGGGGGGGAGTAGAGCGCAGTCTCGGGAGTGCCCCCCGGCCTGCGAGGGGCGATGGGGGTATGTGGTGTGACAGGCAGCGGGGCAAGGGACCGCGAGAGCGGGCCGGTGATTAACGTTCATGAGTGCCAGCTGCGTGGCACACCGGTCTCGTCTCGCGGCCATGTGACGGGAGCATATAAGGAGGAGCAAGAGCTGCGGAAGAGGAGAGAGGACCAGGCCTGGAGTTTGTTATGTTTTATTTTGTGTGTTTGCGGGCAGTCGTCCGTGAGGGGCTGTCCGCGGTTTTACTTTCGTTTTGTTTATTTATTTTGAGTTAATAAATGTTTGAACGTTCGCCGGTTCCTGCCTCCTTCCTTCCCATCTACGAACTTCATTACAATCATATTTTTAGTGTCCCCAACTGAGCAAGCCAAGCCAAAGGCGACAGTGGCAAGGAACCAAAACTCCATCAGGGCATGATGGAGAAAAATAAACCTTGGGAGAAACCAGACTCAGTCGGGGTGCCAGTTCTCCTCTGGCCTATTAACACACAGTGTTATGATTATTATTCTGGCAACCTTACAGGTCAGAAATCATATTAGATAGGAATATTCAAAATTTCAGGGTATCACTGAAGAGACGGGTTTATTTAGGATGGGGCATCGATTACACAAGAGTATGAATACATGAAAGATTTTTTCACTGGAGTTATTGCGCTGAAGACGGGTTTATTGAGCATGACGTGCCGGTGAGGCAAATTCAGAGGAGACACCAATTGACACGGTCTCAGCAGACACTCCAGGATGCTTTGGTTATGTCCAGGCGCAGGTCCACCATCCGATCCGGACAGGGCCCAGATCCGGGATAAACCTCGGGATAAACAGAGAGACTAACATTAGCGTAGATGCCACTCTTTTTATGATGTAACGAGTACATTACATCACATTTCCCCTGAGCTGGGGAAAAAGGCATTTAACTTTGCTGCTCCCTTTGCAACCAGTGACTTCGAGGAAAGTCTGGATGGCAACCGAGGAAGGTCGGTGACGCTGGAGAGACAGCTGACCTCCAGGAAAGACTGGCGGGGTAACAGGGGCCAGCAACCCCTGTTGCGGCACTCGCAAGAGGGCACCAAACAAGCTACAGAACCGACAAATGAGCAATACCCCCAGAGTCTCCCGAGAGGGGGAGAGGATGAGAGGCTCACCAGGACAGATACAATGGCAACGACAAGGACAGTGACACAGACGTAGAGAAGGCTCAGACAAACCACCTTGACCGGGGAGGCACCGAAAGTAAAATGCAGTTGTGGAAAGATCTGCAAAGGCGCAAGAGGGCTTAAAATACATCAGAGCAAGTCTACGTGTGGACAAGGACGGATGCATGCACACCGCACAGACAAACCGTCTGGTGAGACGCAGGAGAACCCTAGGCAGGAAGCACACCATAGTCCTAGTGATCTCTCAGTGCTGGCAATCCCCCAAGATCACACAAGGAGAGCCTCCAGCGCCATTCCTGAAAGCCTACCCCAGCCAACGAAGGAAAGAATCAAGTGGCCCAAAATGAGTGATGGGAAGGAGTGATCCATGTTAGATGAAGATCTGGACAAATTGCTTGGAGCAGTTCAGGCAGGATCAGCGGAAAGGAAGGTGGATGTACTGACAGCCATCACCTACAATGTGGCAAAGGAACGGTTTGGAACAGTGCCAAGGAGAGAGAATAAAGCAAGACCAGAAAAGCAGGACAACAGAAGAGAAAAAAAGATCAAACAACTTAGGAAGGAGATCAAAACCCTGAGGAAGCAGTTCAAACTGGCAAGCACAGGAGAAAAGGAAGGAATAAAAGAGCTGACTGCCACCCTCCGCGATCAGCTCATCAGGACAAGAAGAGCTGAGAGGTTCAAGCAGAGTAGGAAGAAGCAGGAAGCTGCACGAGCCCAGTTTATAAAGGACCCCTACCGTTTCACCAAATCACTTCTGGGGGAGGCGAGGACTGGGACTCTAACAAGTTCCAAAGAGGAGGTGGAGCAGTCTGTTGAGGAGGCATTCAGTGACCCCACAAGAGATGAAACCCTAGAAGAAAATCATGGCCTTACTAACATCGACCCACCGTCCATATACCTCAGTACAGAGTGTCCATCATGGAGAGAGATTCAGGAGGTAGTCAAGCATGCAAGATCATCTTCGGCTCCAGGTCCCAGTGGTATACCGTACAAAGTATACAAAAAATGCCCTAATTTCCTCCGAAGGCTGTGGAAGCTTATGCGGTTAATTTGGTCCAAGGGAACCATTCCAACAAGCTGGAGAAGGGCGGAAGGGTGCTTTGTGCCCAAAGAGCAGGGATCCACACAGATCAGTCAGTTCCGAACTATCTCCCTGTTTAGTGTGGAGGGAAAGATTTTCTTTGCTGTGCTTGCGAAGAGAATGAGCGCTTACATGACCCAGAATGGATATATTAACACCTCTATCCAGAAGGGCGGTGTTGAAGGGTTCTCCGGGTGCTTGGAGCATACAGGGGTCCTCAGCCAACTCATTCAAGAAGCAAAGGAGAAGAAAGGCAGCCTAACAGTTGTCTGGCTTGACTTTGCAAATGCATATGGTTCTATTCCCCATAACTTAATCCAAGTTGCTTTGGACTACTACCACATCCCACACAACATCCAGGGACTGATCACCAGTTACATGAGAGACATCAAGCTACGATTCCAATCTGCCAAGTTTACAACAAAGTGGCAGCCAGTGGAGAAGGGGATAGTGACAGGATGCACAATCTCTCCCATCTTGTTTATCATGGGAATGAATCTGATCATCTCTGCAGCAAGTACAAAGTCAAGAGGGCCAAAGACTGCAGCTGGATGTCAGCAGCCAGTAATCAGGGCATTTATGGATGATCTTACCGTGATAACACCAACTCATGTGCAGGCAAGATGGGTCCTGGCAGAACTGGATCGTATGGCCAATTGCGCAAAGATGGTCTTTAAGCCCAAGAAATCAAGGAGCATGGTGATTCAAAAGGGCAAAATCACTGGAAGGTTCAAGCTACTTGTTCAAGGGGAAGAGATCCCGAACATCCAAGGGAACCCAATTAGATGTCTTGGAAAGTGGTTTGATGATTCCCTTTCAGATAAAAACAGCATCTCCAGCACTGGAAAACAAGTTGAAGAATGGCTGAAGAAGATAGATAAGTCTGGCCTGCCTGGGAAATATAAGTGCTGGATCTACCAACATGGCCTGCTCCCGAGACTCATGTGGCTTCTCACTGTATATAAGGTGCCCCTATCAACTGTTGAAGAAATGGAGAGGAAGTTCAACAAGCACCTTAGAAGATGGTTGGGAATACAGCCGAGTTTTACATCCGTGGGGCTCTATATAAGGTCGGGCCAGCTCCAGCTTCCCCTGTCATCAGTGGTGGAGGAGTTTAAAGTTGCTAAATGCAGACATTCCCTGACATATAGGGACTCTCAAGACAAATTCACCAGGGAAGCAGGAGTTAGTACAAGATCTGGACGGAAGTGGGCTGCCAGTGTGGCAATTAACCAGGCAGAATGTTCTCTTAGGACCAAAGAGATCATAGGAAACCCTTGCACTGGAAGATAGGGTTTAGGAACAGCACAGTTTCAGCAGTGGTCAAAGTCCACCCCTAGGGAGAAGAGAACCATGATCCAGGATGAAGTCCGAAGCCTCGAGGAAGAAGGGAGGAGAGCAAAATCCATCGAGCTTGTGACTCAAGGTGCCTGGACGAGGTGGAACCTCCCCAAGAGAGCAATCACATGGAGTGAGCTGTGGCGGCTGGAGCCCTTCCGTATATCCTTTCTACTAAGAGCAGTGTATGATACCTTACCAACCCCAGTCAATTTGCACAGGTGGGGAATGAGGGAGGACCCACTGTGCGGGTTGTGTGGTGAGAAAGGAACAATGGCACACATTCTGGCAGGGTGTAAGATCGCATTGACACAGGGGAGATACAGGTGGCGCCATGACAAGATGTTGGCAGTGCTCGCAGACATCTTGGAGCAAGAAAGGAGGAAGAAACAACCAGCCAAAGTAAGACCACTGCTGAACACCATCGCCTTTGTGAAAGAGGGCCAAAGACCTGTCTCACACAGCCTAGCCAGGCAGAATCTCCTGCAGTCAGCCCAGAGATGGGAAATAGAGGTTGATCTCGGGAAGAAACTCCAGTTCCCCAAGGCGGTACTGTCCACAACTTTAAGGCCAGATATCATCATGTGGTCTCCGGAGGGAAAGAAGATCATCCTGGTGGAGTTGACGGTGCCGTGGGAGGAGGGCTGTGAGGAAGCTGCAGAGAGGAAAGGAGCCAAGTACCAGCAACTTCCAGTCCTAGACAGCCGGGACAAGGGGTGGACAACATGGCTGATGACGGTGGAAGTCGGATGTCGAGGATTCCCAGCTCAATCGGTGTGGAATCTGTTGACGAAGGTTGGACTGAGAGGCCACTTGAGGAAAGCAGCCGTCCGTAGGCTGGGGGAAGCATCAGAAAGAGCCTCTTGTGTGCTCTGGCACAAGAGAGAGGACAAAAGCTGGAAGCCTGGAGGAGAGGGGCAGTGACCTGGCCAGTCACTGCAGACCCGCCAACTGGACGGTGTTGTGGTTAGGGGTCGAAACACCTAGTGAAGGTTGGGGACCACCTGACGACCTCTCTTCCAGGCCAAGGCTTCACCCATTAGAAATGGGTGTATGTTAGCATCACAGATGTATTATAAAAGCATGGAACAAGTTACAGAAACATTTGAAACTTAATAAGCTTGTCTCATTGGTTACTTTTAAGAGGATATTAACTGACTTGGAAGCAGCCACATCTGGCTGTAGTTGTTATGCATGATATGTTAAGGATTTGTGGTTGTTGTATCTGCTATTTTAGTTGTCTTATGTTATTTTGTATTATGTGTTGTATGTATGGTTGTACTGCTGCCTATCTTGGCCAGGACACTCTTGAAAAAGAGATTTTTCATCTCAACGAGTACTTTCCTGGTTAAATAAAGGTAAAATAAAACATCAGGTGTTATGGGAAGTGTTTCCGGTTCCGGCTGACCTAGTTAATGTAGCCTAACAATCAGTCAATTTATTTGAATAATAAAAGTTAAAAATGTTCTGTGTGTATGCCATAGTAAAGAGATGTGTTTTTAGTCTAGATTTAAACTGACAGAGTGTGTCTGATTCCCGAACAATGCTAGAAAGACTGTTCCAGAGTTTAGGAGCTAAATAGGAAAAGGATCGACCGCCTGCAGTTGATTTAGATATTCTAGGTATGATCAACTGGCCAGAGTTTTGAGACCGCAATAGACGTGATGGAGTATAATGTGTTAAGAGCTCGCTTAAGTACTGGAGCTAAACTATTTAGTGCTTTGAGTAATAAGCAGGATTTTAAAATGTATGCGATGTTTAATAGGGAGCCAGTGCAGTGTTGACAGAACTGGACTAATATGATCTTACTAGAACCAGGAAGTATGAACTCGAGCTGCTGCGTTTTGGACCAGCTGGAGTTTGTTTATTAAGCGAGCAGGGCAACCACCCAGTAGAGCATTACAATAATCTAACCTTGAGCTCATGAACGCATGTACTAACTGTTCAGCACTTTCATTGAAAGCATGTGCCGTAATTTAGATATATTTTTAAGATGGTAGAATGCAGTTTTACAGATGCTAGAAACGTGGCTTTCAAATGAAAGATTGGTATCAAAGAGCACAGCCAGGTTCCTCACTGACGACGAGGGCTTGACAGAGCAGTCATCAAGTGTTAGACAGTATTCTCGGTTACTACTTGTGGAGCTTTTCTGTCCAATAATTAAAAATTCAGTTTTCAGCGGTCCTAACACTGAGCCTTGCGGTACCCCATACTGAACTTGTGATCGGTGTGACATCTCTTCATTTACTGCTACAAACTGATAACGGTCAGATAAGTACGATTTAAACCATGCCAAAGCAGTTCCACTAATGCCAACATAACTCGAGTCTATTCAGAAGAATATTGTGATCGATAGTATCAAATGCAGATCGAGTAACACTAATAGAGAGATACAACCACGATCAGATGATAAGAGTAAATCATTTGTAACTCTAATTAGAGCAGTCTCAGTGCTATGATACGGTCTAAATCCTGACTGGAAATCCTCACAGATAAGATTTCTTTCTAAAAAGGAGCATAATTGTGAAGACACAGCCTTTTCTAGTATTTTTGATAGAAACGGTAGATTCGAGATTGGCCTGTAATTGACTAATTCTTTAGGATCAAGTTGCGTTTTTTTAATAAGTGGTTTAATTATAGCCAACTTAAAAGTTTTCGGTACGTATCCTAATGTCAAAGAGGAATTAATAATAATAAGCAGAGGATCTATGACCTCTGGAAGTATCTCTTTTAATAGCCTAGTATGCTAGGGTCAAGCATACATGTTGTTGATTTTGATGATTTAACAAGTTTAGCCAATTCTTCTCCTCCTATAGCAGTGAATGAGTGTGTGTGTTTGTGTGCGTGTGTGTGTGTGTGTGTGTGTGTGTGTGTGTGTTCTCCTATAGTAGTGAATGAGTGTAATTTTTCCTCAGTGACACTACAGCGCTTTGTCTGAAGTGATACTGTAATAGACGGCTGCATGGTTATAATTTTATTCCTAATATTATCAATCTTACTAGTAAAGAAGTTCATAAAGTCATTACTGCTGTGTTGTTTACAAACGTCAGAAGCTGAAGCTTTATTTTTTGATAATTTAGCCACTGTATCGAATAAATACTTAGGGTTGTGTTTGTTTTATTCTAAAAGAGTTGAGAAATAAGCAGCTCTAACAGTTTTTATGGGCCTTTCTATATGCCATCATGCTTTCTTTCCACAAATTGCGAAAAACCTCCAGTTTTGTTTTCTTCCAGCGGCGTTCCATTTTTCTGGCTGCTGTTTTAAGGGCCCGAGTGTGCTCGTTGTACCACGGCGTTGGATTATTTGCTTTAATCTTCTTTAAGGGCCGGGGAGCAACTATGTCTAAAGTGCTAGTAAAGAGAGAGTCAATAGTTTCTGTTGCAGCATCAAGTTCCTCTTGGCTATCTGTAATGCTGAGGAGATGGAACTGATGAGGAAGGTTATGGACAAAGCAATCTTTAGTCGCAGCGGTTATCGTCCTGCCATATTTGAAGCGAGGGGATGGCTTTGCAGCCTTAGGTAAATTAAGTATACATGATATTAGGTAATGATCTGAGATGTCATCGCTCTGCTGCAGAATTTTAACAGTATCAACATTTATTCCATGTGACATTATTAGATCTAAAGTATGATTAAGGCGATGAGTGGGTCCCGATACGTGTTGTCTAACTCCAATAGAGTTTAGAATGTCTCTAAATGCCAATCCCAATGCGTCTTTTTCATTGTCTATGTGGATATTAAAATCACCAACAATTAGTACTTTATCTACAGCTAATACTAACTCCGATACAAAACCAGCAAATTCTTTGATAAAGTCTGTATTGTGCCCTGGTGGCCTGTATACAGTAGCCAACCCAAATGTCAGAAGGGATTTATCATTTACACTACACAGCGTTACATAAAGCACCAAAACTTCAAAGGAATTATATTTGAAACTAGACTTCTGAGTAATACTGAAAATATTATTATAAATTATAGCAACACCTCCCCCTTTACCTTTCAGACGTGGCTCATGTTTGTAACAATAATCTCGGGGGATGCACTCATTTAAAGTAATGTAATCGTCAGGTTTTAGCCAGGTTTCTGTCAAACAAAGCACATCTAAGTTATGATCTATAATCATATCATTGACAATAAGCGCTTTTGGAGAAAGGGATCGAATATTCAGCAACCCAAGCTTTATCAATTGTCCATCCGTATTATATCTGTTGTTTATTTGTTGGACATCAATTAAATTTTTACTGTTGAATGGTTTTGATGTTTTTTTGTATTTACTAATTCGGGGAACAGACACAGTCTCTATATGATAATATCTAGGTGAAAGCGTCTCTATGTGCTGGGATTTAGCTGACTTTGGTGACGTGAGACAGCTAGCAGACGGTTGGTTTAGCCAGTCTGTCTACTTCCTGACCTGGGCCCCAGTGAGTCAAGGTTTAGCTCTAAGACTATGTGCCAAATTACTAGAGCGAAGAGCAGCACCAGCCCAGGAGGGATGAATGCCGTCTATCTTCAACAGGTCAGGTCTGCCCCAAAATTTTTTCCAATTGTCTATGAACCCTATGTTATTTTGCAGACACCACTTAGACAACCAGCCATTGAGTGATGATAATCTGCTAACTATTTCATCACTCCTTTTAGCAGGGAGGGGACCAGAGAAAAATACGGCCTTTGACATCGTACTTGCGAGTTTACACACCTCTTTAATGTTAATTTTGGTGATCTCTGACTGGCGAAGTCGAACATCATTAGTGCCGACGTGAATAATAATCTTAGAGAATTTACGATTAGAGAACGCAGTGTTTGAATTCTCAACTATCTCGACGACTGGGTTATACTGGCCTAGTCTCGGGAGCAGTTGTGTGAACACAGGGTAAACACGCTAAAAAGTCATTATTCATCTTGATAGCACGCCAAAATGGCATAGGAATTGGCGTGTCATACATATGCCATTTAATGAGATCAGTCTGTATCTCGGCATGGAGCTGGACTCGGTCAACCAGACTGCACGCCTCACCGAGGAGCGAGTCCGGTCAGTCTTGAACTGCTTGAATACGTTCTTTCAGAGGCTCCTGGGGCATATGGCATTTGCAGCTGCGGTAATGCGGCTTGGATTGCTTCATATGGGACCGCTTCAACGCTGGCCTCATGGCAGAGTCCCGAGATGGGCCTGGCAATGCGGCAAGTATACTTACTTTCGCCAAACCTTCAACCCGTGGTAAGACCCCTCGTTTCTCCGGGCCGGAGTGCCCTTAGAACAGGTGTCCAGGCATGCTGTGATGTTCACGGATGCCTCATCCACGGGCTGGGGGGCCACGAACAACGGGCACACAGTTTTGGGTCTTTGGACAGGGCCCCAACTGCGTTGGCATATCAATTCCCTAGAGTTACTGGCAGTACGTTTTGCCCTGGCCCGGTTCAAGAAGCCGCTCCGAGGCAAACACGTACTGGTCCGTTCGGACAGCTCTGCGGCCATTGCGTACATCAATGGTGGTCTACAGTCCCGTTGCATGCTCCAGATCGCCCTTCTCCTCCATCTCCTCCTGTGGAGTGAGAAGTTTGTGAGGTCACTTCGTGCCATTCACATCCCAGGTGCGCTGAACCAGACAGCCGATGAGCTCTCTCGTCAGTGTACACCAGGCGAATGGCGACTCCATCTCCGGAGTGTCGAGCTGATATGGGACCGCTTCGGAGCCGCGCAGGTCGCCTCTCCGGGCACGACCCATTGCCAGTGGTACTACTCCCTGACAGGAGGTACCTTAGGCACGGATGCACTGGCGCACAGCTGGCCCCGGGACCTATGCAAGTATGCGTTTCCCCCAGTGAGCCTTCTAGCACAGACTGTGTGCAAGGTCAGGGAGGACGAGGAGCAGGTCTTGCTAATTATGCCCTATTTAACCAACCGGACCTGGTTCCCTGAACTCTCACTCCTCTCGACAGCCCCTCTCTGGCCGATCCCCCTGAGAAAGGACCTTCTTTCTCAGGGACGTGGCACTCTATGGTACCATAAATTCCATGTCTGGTCCCTGGACGGGACGTGGAGGTTCTAGGTGGCTTACCACAGACACCATCACTTCTGCTAGAGCCCCCTCTACAAGTGGAACCTATTTGTTGAGTTGTGCTCTTCCCACCGGGAAGACCCCCGAAAGTGTTCGATTAATGCTTTCCTTCCTGCAGGATGGGCTGGAGCAAAGGCTGTCTCCCTCCACCCTCAAAGTGTATATCACAGCAATAGCACCGTATCACGACGCAGTAGACGGTAAATCTTTAGGTAAGCACGACTTAATCGCCAGGTTCCACAGAGGTGCGAGGAGGCTAAATCCTCCTTGTTCTAACTCGGTACCCTCTTGGGTCTTAGCCCTGGTGCTTAAAGCACTACAGGGTCCTTCGTTTGAGCCTTTGCAGTCTGTTGAGTTAAATATCCTGTCCATGAAGCCAGTCCTCCTGACTGCATTGGCCTCAATCAAGAGGGTAGGGGACCTGCATGGACTTTTGGTTGACGGATCATGCCTAGAATTCGGATCGGTGGTGGTGAACCTGCAAGCGCTGCCCTCGAGGAGGCAGACCCAGCCATAGCTTTGTTCTTGTCCCGTCTGCGCACTCTGCGCTTATGTGGATCGTGAAGCTTTAGAACCTCACAGTAGCTCTTCGTCTGTTACAGAGGCCAGCAGAAGGGAAAGGCTGTCTCTAAGCAGAGAATAGCCCATCAAATAGTGGATGCTATAGTCTTGGCTTACCAGTCCCAAAAGGTGCCTCTCCCATTCGGAGTATGAGCACACTCAACTAGGAGTGACAGATAAATGTAGAGCTGTGGGCTGGGCGACGCCTAACACGTAGCCTCCGTGTAGAGCCGTTATCTTCCTGCATCCTCGCCCCCATTGGTCAGAAGTGCTAAGTGTCGGCTTGAAATGCGTATATTTTCTCCAGTTTAGTTCCCTGGAAACGGCTAACTCTGTGAGCTCCTCCGTCACCCATTCGGTGTCAGACGTTTTGGCCGTCTGACACCAGGCCTGCACCCGTATGCTTGTGGAAAGTGTGTGTAGGCTGGGTTCCATATGTAGTGGTTCCCTCACGGAAACCCCATATGTGTATTCTCCACGGTATCAGCTACCCTACTCGGCTAGCCCCATGTCTTTCCCTGGACACAGCCTGCTCTGTCGTCTCTGGGCGTGTTCTTTCCCCTCTGGGTCCAGTTTGAATCCACCCCAGAGACTACCGTATGTTGCACTACCCTGCGGGTTAGTTCTTATGTGTATTCGCCACCTCTCCTTCCACTAAAGGACGTGGCTCCGCAGCGTACCATCTCCCTGAGACAGACTCGCTTTCCCAGCGTTATCCAATAGTCATTCTGACTGGGTCTTGCAGGAACAGCAGTGACTGACCTTCCCTGCTGGGAGCCCTAACTGCCCCTCCAACTTAGGAGTGGTTCGGTGAGCTCTGGCAAGGTGCTGGAAGGGCTAGCATCCCTGGCATGTTTGTAGGGATCCCAATTTGTCGGTTAGTTCCAATGTACGTCGAACATGACCAACTGAAAGGGAACATCTCGGTTACATATGTAACTCTCGTTCCGTAAAAGGAGATGTACGTCCCATCGCCAGATGCTGCGCTTCAGCTGAAGGCAGAGTCTCGGCTCCTCAGTTGAAAAAGCGATATGCGGTATTCCGCTTTCATATTTATACAGCGGAGCCATTCTTCTTATGATGTTTATTGGCTCGTTTGTAAACACTCAAAGTAGATTGGTCTACGAAAATAGATCCCAATCCGTCGGTCAGTTCTGATGTACATCTCAGTTCCCTCCTTCAGGGAACGAGGGCTACATACGTAACAGAGACGTTAACGTAATGTCACTTTGATCTGTCTTTGTATGTACTGGCAGGATAGTGTAGTGAGATTCGAATGCTATGTGTTTACTGATGTATACATTAGTTCATTGACAGATTGATTTTACAGCTAACGGTCATGAAAAACTTTTTTCTGTAAATACAGGCTGTGAGTGATGCATAACATTACCTATGTTTCTATCAGGTACAACTGTTAGGGCTGTAGCACTACATTAGGTCACCACAGGAATGTTTCTAGCAGTAGTTGAAGGACACCTAAGAATTTGTTCTAATGTATATTTATGTCCAGTGCAGTACGAGAATGTTTTATGTTTTAATCAGTAACAGACACCGTTATAAACCATCTACAAAAGTAAGCTTAGTGTAGTGTTACCATGTTAACTTTATCACCAGCGTACACAGTTTGTAATAACACAATAACCATAACGCGTTGTTCATTATAAACTGGGGATTATGAATTATATTGAGATCGTCATACATATAAAGCATGCCGTAATGTAACTTACCCTGTAAACTTTAGCTGCATTCATCGTGAAGCGTGCAAGCGATTAGCAAAGAATAAAGGCTGATAAAACGTTACACTCACTTCTTCTGGAGGTGCAGCAGGAACACGAATAGTTGGTACCGATCCTTTTTCAGAAGCAGCTTCTTAGCAAAACCTGCTTTATACTGGCTTAGATCGGGCTCAAAAACCAAGCCCGACCCTAACCGAGCCCGTGAACGATGTGTCCGAGCCCGGCCCGGCCCGACACATTAACTGTAATTATGAGCCCTAGCCCGATTTAAACCCGACCATTTTTTAATACGTGGGAGTTCTGACGAGAACTATGTAATGAGCCGAGCCGAAGCACCGGTGTGACTCATGTTAAAACTAACATTGATAAACTGAAATAAGCTGATAACATCGCCGTTTTCTCCAGAGCGACCATACAGCCGAATCAAATTTTGTTGCAATATTTTCCTGTTTAACACTCTGAAGCTGTTTTGAAACAATCGTCATTGTAAAAGCGCTATATAAAGTTGGCTTGACTTGACTCAATAATCCTCAGGTGCGCGCTCATGAACCGCTCACCGGTAAAATGATGTTCACTCAAATCCAGCTCAGACATTTATCTGTAGCTTATTTTGTTGTAGCCATTAAACAGTGTTTTTTGTTGTTGTTCATATTTATGTTTAAATATTATAATAATATTTTTACATTTCATCTGATTATGATAAGTGCAAAGATGCGAGTGGGTCAGAAATGATTTTGGTGGCTGTATTAAGTTTAATATTAAGTTTTGTTTTGTAGAAAGCATTTCTTTCATTTTGTATAAATTGTATCTTAATTTTAATAAAGGTTTCTTTGGCCAATTTCCTGGATTTAATAAATAAGAAGCAAATAGCAGACTATAATCGTGACATGAAGTCGCAGGGGCGATCCCTTTCATTGCTCATGAACTGGAGCGAGTCTCAAAAATAAACCGAAACTCAGCAGACTACTCTCCTCACAGACATGAGAAATATGTGTATAGAAGTTTGAAATGTCCACTTTTAAACTAAATGATTCGAAACGAAAAGATTTAGTTAAGCAAAGTGTTCACGCGAGCAGCTCATCATGACTGTTTCTGTTCAGAATACTGCGCGCCATCACTGCATGTGCTGTGAGTTTAAGGTGCATTGTTACACTAATGCTGACTTGTGCAACTTTGTAGCCTACACATTTGTTTCTTAGTTGTAGTATTACTTCTTACTTTGCTAAAAATATATATTATTTCTGATTATGGCATAGCTTTCTGCCCACCCAATTAGACTAATAAAGTAATGATTAAACCCTTGATCAAGGGCCCGGCCTCTGGGAAATCTCGCGGTTTGGGCTCAGGCAGGGAATCTAAACTCTATTACTGACCCTCATTTATAAAGAAGTCTGGTGAGAAATGATTTCTTGGTGAGCAGAAGAGACTTCTTTAAAAACATTAAAAAATCTTGACCGGTAGTGTATGTGTCATATTCCCCTTGTAGCTTAAGATCCCAGATTATATCCACACAGTATTGCATGTTCTTTCCTACATTATCTCTTAAATATAAGCTGTGTCCCAAAGTGAAGTGCACGCACTTCGAAGGCCGCATTTGAAGTGCGATTACGTCATACCTGCACTACGAAGACTGTCCCAATGTGAAGGCTGCACCCTCTGAAGGCCGCATTTGAAGTGCGATTACGTCACAGCGGCACTACGTAGGCTGTCCCAAAGGGAGAGTTGCACCTCTGAAGGCCGCATTTGAAGTGCGATTGCGTCACAGCGGTGCGACGAAGGCTGCCGCAATTTATGAGCGACTTCAAAATGCGCCCTTCGGTTCTCAGGCAAAGGAAGGGTACAGCAGATGGGACCTTCATATAACTTCGCAGCCTTCCCTATCCCAGAATTCATAGCACACTGGTGACTACAGGTTTTGACTGGTCCGCATTCCCGCGGCACTCGATCAGATTCCAGTTAAAGACGGTAGCAGTCGGTAACTCAAGTGTAGCCTGGGTACTATTGAACACAACAGCGCAAGCGCTAGAAGTAAATAAAACGTCCAACATTAGTGCATTCACACAGTTCCCAGTTCCCTGCCCTGAGCAAGATGAACTTTAATTTCCCCAATTTTTAAATGCTATTTATTTCTCAACCATTATCTCAAGAAGAGGAATCAGTCCATTATCACCCTTTTCGCTGTTTCTTTTTTTCCCATACACTTTCTTTAAATAGCCTTCAAAATATAATCTGCGCGGCTCTGTATTTTCGTCCTGCTCCCGCTATTCCGCACCGCACCATTCCGCTCGCGCAAAATTCACTCTGTGCTCACCCGCAATAAATTATTTTATTCCCGACCCGACTGATCCAGCTAAATTTAGATTTTGTTTCCAGAATCTATCTTTTAAATTTCCCTTACAGAAAGAGAGACACTGGATAGGAATTGTCCGTGCAATCATTTATTTTTCTTACAGCCTGCTGTAGCCTATGTCAACACCGTAACTAAAACAAATATCACAGAAAAATAGGCTAAATCAAATGTGACATCTGTCACTCAGAATTATAAGAAAAAATACAAACAAACGAAAACTGCTGACTTAGATGCTAAAATAAAGGGTAACACTTTACTTGAAGGGGTGTGCATAAGACTGACATGACACCTTCATAATCATGACATGACACGTGTCATGAATATGAAGGAGTTTTTATGCATCTTTATGACAACTGTCATTAAGTGTCATTCGCTTAATTATGTCATTTTTAATGCAATGATGACATTTCGGAGTTGTCTTTGTTATGACAACTTGACATAAACCAATACATCATAACCTGTCAGTGTCTTTGTCATGACAACTTGACATTACCAAGACAACATAACCTGTCATAAACATGACATAACAGATTATCAAATTTAAGAAACTTACTTAGCTTATAGGGTTAACCTTAAACTGTTATGTGGTTGGTTTTGATGTTGACTGAGGCCATTATAATGTCATACATTTTTTTCAGTGGCACAAGTTTAATTTGTCATTAAAATGCAATTAGGTGTTAATACGCTGTCAAATTATTTTTTAATAACAGCATCATTAATATTTTTCAGTTCACAATGTTTTATTTTATTTTTTAAGTTTCCTCCACCAGCTTCAACAGAAGGTTAGATGATAGACAATTTCAAATGTCTTAAAAATATAAAAAGGAGTTTGAGAAATAAAATCAATCATTTAATTTTTAAGACCTGCCCTCTCACAGAACTGACTCTTAAAAACACAAGGCATGAATTTATACACAGGTGACCAGCACCAATTAACGCAAAAAGGGGAAAACACATACACAAATAATGGCCATTACACAAAATAAACATATATATATATATCAACATCATATACACACATAAACAAACACAGAAAAATAACACTTTGTCAAATGACTTCACTTTATAAATTATCTTCCGATGTATAAAAATAAGAGAAATAGAAATAAATCTTTAGAGCCCCACCCCGGGATGAACAAGGAATGGTTGTGGCTAGAGCCTAGGCCGGAACATTATATATATGGCCAACGTTTCCGCCCGAACCCCTTTTGACGGTGCACCAGCACACGAGACTCCACCATAACAAACGGAATGGTAAGAATAAACTCAAACTATTCGTTAAAGAGTGAGCGAAAGTTTAAATAAAGTATATTAAACCCAAAATAACGTTGTTGTGAATTGTTTTTACTTACTGCAAACTAAATTGACATTAAACACCTAAACAAACTAACCTGACTGAGGCTCTGCCAACAACCGTTACAGCGTACACATTACCAGTGGTGCCACCATAGACATCATCATATAGGTGTATATGTCTATGCCACGCTATCATTTTGAGTTATATTAATAGTTTTTAATGACTCTGTACGATTTCCTCTATGATGCCATATTTCAGGTCAAGCTAAATATTGATGACACTGTTATAAAATAATTTGACAGAGTATTGACACTTAATGACATGTTAATGACAAATTCAACTTGTACCACTGTAGTTTAGGTCAAGAAATATATTCATGACAATGTTATGAAATAATTTGACATAGTATTGACACTTAATGACATGTTAATGACAAATTCAACGTTTACCACTGTAGTTTAGGTCAAGAAATATATTCATGACAATGTTATAAAATAATTTGACAGAGTATTGACACTTAATGACATGTAAATGACAAATTAAATTTATAAAAAAATCATGACATTATAATAGCCTAATGACAGCCAACGTCAAAACCAACCACATGACAGTTTAATAATAATAATAATAATAGTAATAGATTTTATTTATTACGCACTTTTCATTCCGAAGAATCTCAAAGTGCAACAAAGGGAAAAAATAACAATACATGAATAACAAGTAAAAATGACATCTCAACATCATGCCGGACGCTGATGACGCTAGCCTGGTGCAAACTTCAGCCACCATGCAGTTCAAGCCCGAGGGAGACCACCAGTGAGCAGCCGACACCCAGAAGAGAGAGCAGCCGCAGCGAGCAACATCAAATGTCCTTCAAACCAGAACCAACCGCAAATTCAAACAAAAACAGAAGAGAAGCGGTGAAAAAACGGCAAACAACGTCCTCTCAGTGGCTGCCAGCAATCAGCAACAGTCCCAATAGTAGCTCTGTTAGACTAGTCACAAACATAAGAAAATATAATCAAATCTAAATTTAATAGTAAAGTTAACATGATTTGTGGGTGGAGAAGCGGAGAACAGACAACGCCAGCATCCTCTCCCCCACGTTGCCTAGCAACTAATGTAATGTAAACCCAAAAAGCTAAGTAGTTTCTTAAATTTGATAATATATCTGCTATGTCATTTCATGTCTGTTTATGACAGGTTATGTTGTCTTGGTAATGTCAAGTTGTCATGACAAAGACACTGACAGGTTGTGATGTATTGGTTTATGTCAAGTTGTCATAACAAAGACAACTCCGAAATGTCATCATTGCATTAAAAATGACATAATTAAGCGAATGACACTTAATGACAGTTGTCATAAACATGCATAAAAACTCCTTCATATTCATGACAAGTGTCATGTCATGATTATGAAGGTGTCATGTCAGTCTTATGCACACCCCTTCAAGTAAAGTGTTACCAAATAAAGTTTATATATATATATATATATATATATATATATATATATATATATATATATATATATATATATGAATGAATGTTCACTGACGACGGTCAACGAAACATCGATCCTCCAAAGACTGAATGCGTGGCCGACACAGAACAATTTAACTGGCTAGCTTATTATTTGTTATGCAAGTTATTTGTAAATTAAATGAACTTGGCGTAAGGGGCGTGGTTTGCGCTCAACTGGTTTGGGAAAAAAAATCACGCAAATTAAAGAGGTGTTTTTTCTATAGCCTAGCTATTGTTTATTTTTGTAATGCACGTTATAATTTGTAGCTACATTAAACACATTTATATTTATACATATATTTTCTTGTCATGTAATTTAAAATGTGTAAATGAAAATAAATTGGTCTATTAGCCTACGTAGGCTTTTTACAACTACAGCCTATTTATAGACCAATAAAATAACTTAAGTTTAACATTAGAAACAACAAATTTTTATTATCAGCCAAACCAGAAGAAAAAACTTTTCAACACTTTCATTGCGCTGAGCGGGAGAAGCTGGAGCTGGACTGGGATGGGGAATAATGCCCAATAGAGACTCTGGTAAGGCCTGAGGGGGAGAAGCTGGAGCTGGACCGGGATGGGGAATAATGCACATTAGAGACTCTGGTAAGGCCTGAGCGGGAGAAGCTGGAGCTGGACCGGGATGGGGAATAATGCCCAATAGAGACTCTGGTAAGGCCTGAGGGGGAGAAGCTGGAGCTGGACCGGGATGGGGAATAATGCCCAATAGAGACTCTGGTAAGGCCTGAGCGGGAGAAGCTGGAGCTGGACTGGGATGGGGAATAATGCACAATAGAGACTCTGGTAAGGCCTGAGGGGGAGAAGCTGGAGCTGGACCGGGATGGGGAATAATGCACATTAGAGACTCTGGTAAGGCCTGAGCGGGAGAAGCTGGAGCTGGACCGGGATGGGGAATAATGCCCAATAGAGACTCTGGTAAGGCCTGAGGGGGAGAAGCTGGAGCTGGACCGGGATGGGGAATAATGCCCAATAGAGACTCTGGTAAGGCCTGAGCGGGAGAAGCTGGAGCTGGACTGGGATGGGGAATAATGCACAATAGAGACTCTGGTAAGGCCTGAGGGGGAGAAGCTGGAGCTGGACCGGGATGGGGAATAATGCCCAATAGAGACTCTGGTAAGGCCTGAGCGGGAGAAGCTGGAGCTGGACCGGGATGGGGAATAAGGCACAATAGAGACTCTGGTAAGGCCTGAGCGGGAGAAGCTGGAGCTGGACCGGGATGGGGAATAATGCACAGTAGAGACTCTGGTAAGGCCTGAGCGGGAGAAGCAGGAGCTGGACCGGGATGGGGAATAATGCACAGTAGAGACTCTGGTAAGGCCTGAGCGGGAGAAGCTGGAGCTGGACCGGGATGGGGAATAATGCACAATAGAGACTCTGGTAAGGCCTGAGCGGGAGAAGCTGGAGCTGGACCGGGATGGGGAATAATGCACAATAGAGACTCTGGTAAGGCCTGAGCGGGAGAAGCTGGAGCTGGACCGAGATGGGGAATAATGCACAATAGAGACTCTGGTAAGGCCTGAGGGGGACATCATCTTCTGGGATGAGTGCATATTTCCACTGTCCGCAGCTTTGCGGGGCCGAATCGGTCGACGGCTGCATGGCATGCCATAAAAAAATGCATCTGAGATGATGAGTTGAATAAAAATAAGTAGGCCTACTTAAAAAAAAAAAAGAAAACTTGGACGTATATAGGCTAAATGTTTAAAATATATTGTAACAGTTACATTTAACATAAGAAATAAACTGTTAACTAATATTTGCAATTTGACAATATTTAACCGGCTACAGATTTACATGCTTATGGTCTAGCCCATCGTCGCAGGCTTTGAAGCATGTCAAAACCCAATAGAAAGCTCAAAAAAAGTATATATATATAAATATATATAGCTTCTTGCGTATGCTTGCACTCTGTAATATATATATATATATATATATATATATATATATATATATAAGTAGTAGTATATGCTCCATTTCTCTTTTTAAATCTCCTCACGAACGTCCGCTGTCAGTTGTCAGAACCTGCTAGTCCATTAACGAAGCTTGGTTCATTGTTGCCAAGTCTGGAATGGGGCTGCATTTAGGCTACTGTTGCTTTGGGGTGTTTGTAGCCTATAGTCCACAGGTTAAGTTGTCTTTACTAAGCAATATTTCTACTGCCCGCGTCCCGCATTTTGGGATATTTTGGCCCATTCTGGCTGTGATTCCGATACTTTTGAATAACAATTGGAGGGGTTTTATTATTCAGACCTGGCAACCCTGTCCCTCGGTTCGCCCTTCGTGCACTTTGAAGGCGTGGCCTGGTCTGGCCTTCGAAGTGCATGGCCTTGGAAGTGCGCACCCTTCACTTTGGGACACAGCTATAGTGTGCATTAGTCACATGTACACCAGAGGTTAAAGGGCATTCACCTCGCAGAACATGGTCCCTGCTGGGCACTTGCGTCAGGAGAAATGTTGAAGTTCTTCACCGTTGCTTTAGGGCAGGGTAGAGAGTCATTCTGGAGCAGCCCTGAGATATCTGGATCAATACAACATTCATAAAGATCAGACACAAGGGGAACATCATTCCTGACACATTTGTGTAAAGATTTCACATTTACTAAGGTAAGATGCTTTTGTGCGAGCATGTCGGGAAATATTTATGTTTTTACTTGTGCTTTTGTTAATTGTGTTTTGTAAATGATATGGAACCGGATCAGCCTCAAAAATAATACATTCTAATAAGGCCCAGTTTGCTCTTAATACAGCAGATAAACCTTTTCTCTGAGCTCAAATCCTACCTTGCATGGTGAAGAGAAGTATGATGTCCCCGCCCTTGATAAACTCTCTTCTAGTGAGATCAGCTTTTGGGAGGAGCTGAAAAAAGGCAAGTCTACTGTAAGGGACCAAGCAAGCCAAGCACAAGGAACACCAGCATTTGGATGAAAAAGCGGGTCTTTATTTTAGCCCAAAAAGAATAACCTTATAAACTCATCATTTCCATATAACAAATCAAAACAAAACAACAAACAAAAAGAAAAGACAAATCAAAGTCAAACCACACAGATGAGAAAGAAACAAACTAAAAACAACCAACCTCAAATTAACAAAGAAACTGCTTATGAAGGAAAGGATGGGTCCATTACAAATTAAGAGGGAAACCAATAAACTTTACATTTAACATTAAACATCAAATGCATCAAAATTGAACTCAAAGAAAGAAACATTAAATCAAGATTAAGGAAACCAAAAGTCAATCAAATATCATAAATATACAACTAAATAAATCAATACATAAAGAAATCAACTTTCCTTTCTCCCCCGGGCAACCTCGGCAAATGGTAGATCCGGGCGGATCCAAGCGGCTTAAATTCGGTTTCAACCAGACCTCTAATTTCTGTAGCGCCAGGATGCTGCTGGAGCGGACCAAGTTTGGAAGTCGCCACATCACGGGTAAACTTAAACTCAAAATAGAAATAAAGGTAAATAACAAATACAAGGTAATTAATTTGTGTGCACTACAAATCAGTAACAATGTATGTCAATGTGTTGTAAAATGGAAACTTAATAAAAATATTAATGACTGTTGTCTGGTGTGATTATTTTTATACTGAAATAAATGATTGCAAAAGATTAATCTTAAATGAATAAATATGCTTTGTATTGTGTGTGTTTGTGAGGTTGTGTGTGTGTGTGTGTGTGTGTGTTACCACTCTTTTGTGGCCACCACTCAGGCCCTCACATCTACCCACAAATACAGACTCGCTGTCGATGTCTAATTGAAATTCAGTCTCTCAAGGATTGTCCCAGTAATAGCTGCCATCTGTTAGAGGGAAAACATGGTTTTTAAAATAACCGTGAAAGCTACAGATAACTTTGATCCTCATCTAAGTGAAATGTTACATATAAACATATGAATAATGATGATAATAATATCAGATTGCATTAAAGATCTAATCAGAACGAGTCACATTAGGGTCATTAGTGATGCTTAGCTCAAAGGACATGCGCTTCTGTATGTGTGGATTCTGGTCAAGGATCTGGACGGTTATTTGTCTCCATGGACAAGGCCACTTCAGCTGCTCATCATTTGCACCAGATGCCAAATAAACATACATTGAAAGTCCATTCCCTGACACCGATAACTCAGCCCCAAAGCGATAACCATCACTGGAGTAATACAGTGGACTCAGGTAATAGCCAAACCCACTGTCCATAGCCTTCTCAATGTCTCTCATCTGCCATATGAAAGGACACTCGGTCTCTGAGACATTGATATCATCCAGTGAGAAGCCTCCACTGGAGTTTCCTGCTCCTTTACGGCCTTCAAACACAACTTGGAAAGATTTATTGGCGTTCAGTGGCACATGATGCAGCTTCCAGTAATTCCCAGGGGTTTCTGCAAGAAATGAAGCGGTCAGTGACACTGAGATACAGGCTTATATGAGTGTGTGAAGAAGAGACAGACCTGTGATCTGATCCATAAGTCTGAGAGTTCCTGTGCTGTCTGCTTCATTCTGGTACTCTCGGATCCAGATGTTGAGCTGGTCAGACTGATGCCCGCTGTGATAGTAGTAGAACTGCAGGCACTGGACTTTGCAGTCTCTTGTAGGGGTCAGTGTCTTGCTCTCCAATCTGGCTGCGTCCCCCTGGTTTCTACCCTCAGTGCTGAAGTGCATGAACAAAGACGAGCCTGAAACGGGCATGAAAACAGGTGTGTGGCAGCTGTGGATGGAAGTGGAGCATTTCTACTGACTGACTGTAATAGATCTGACCGTTCTGCTTTCTGCCCAAGTACGTGTGGTCAGTCGCATTGATGCCCTTCACTGAGTTCACTCTCTTCCAGCCATAATCAGCAGCAGAACAGATGCTCATCTGACACAGAGATTCATCATCAAAACTACAGTGGTCAAGGAAAGAGACGGAGGAATCTGCAGTGCACACAAACACACGGTCACCTGATCATCATATATTTTACATTATATTAATAAACATTATATTAATCTATATTATAGCCTATTATATTGTACATTATGTTGTGTATGAACAGCATTCAAATTAAGTTTGTTATCAATAAATGATAAAATAATATAGAAAATATTATGGGCCTACATGAAAACACACCCTTCTAAATCCATTCATTGATTGTGTCTTTATTTATTATGATTATTATGATTATGCCTATTAAACCTAAATACAATTAAATATATGGCCTGATATGTCACATTCCCGTAAAACTCCTGTGTGCCCACAGAAATAACACACAAACTCGTGTCCATGAGAAAGATTAATTGTTCAAAGTAAGCAGATCTGCAATACTTTGAGCAACTATACTATTATTTATTAAAGAGGATTATTTACACTGGGTAATGGCATTACAAATTATTATTTTTTCCAGCCACAAAATAACTCTAATTTGCTTCTTTGCATTGGAATTCTCTATTTTAACTTTAATAACTACACTAATTGTAAAAAAATTATATATATATATATATTTTAAGTGGTCATTAATGGACCATAATTATTGAACAAATAGTATTTAGTACCAAAAGATCTCTTCAATAAATATTATTAAACTAAAATATAGAACATTTATTAAATTGTAAAATAGTTGTATGGTCACATTTGACCATGATAGTAAGGAATACCTCAGGGCTAAATACAAGAAGAGTATAACATTAACGTTAACAATGTTGCATCTCCATCACTCCATAATAAAATGATGCTGTAAATGTGGTTGATGAATTAATACTTCTTTTTTTTTTTAAACGCTGTATTTTTCTTATATTTCACCTTTATTCCACACCGTTGTCTCCACTGTGCTTTGAACGGCTCTTTGCTATCTGCTTCTATGAAGCCCGTCCCTCCGAAAAACGCAGTGGTCTTAGATTGGTTAGATGGCCAAATGTAGTTTCATGTATTTTTATTGGCTGAAGTGCCAAGCACCGATTGCCGGAAACGCCACGCCCCTTTACATTACAGGCAGAAGTCACATCTGCATACATCTATTTTGCAACTATTTTAAGTGTAACCATAACCAGATTTTGTCATTAAATTATTTAAATTGCAAATGATTTGCTAACTAGTTTTGATTTGGTATTGACTTTGAAGTGCTACCTATTGCAATACAATATAGTCACATTATAGTCGTTGTATATTTTTGTCATTGGTATAATAATAATACTACATTTTATTTTTAAAGCACTTTACATTTTAAAGAAAATCTCAAAGTGCTACAAAGGGAGGACAAATAAAATAAAGCAGTAAGAGTATTTAAGAATTGGAATTGCCAGGACTATCTTGAATAATATAAGTAGCAGTGGGTGGTAATAGACTAGAAATGTCCTATTTTCTACAATCTTGCTGATAACGTTTCTTTAGTCGTTCGGCAATCCTGCGGCATGAACCACTGTAGGCGATCCACCCTTACAACACAAAACATTAAAGCCTCAAATGAGAGCGGTCAAATACTCGCTGCATTTATAGAGTTTGTTGAGCTCAGTCACATCAGATTCACTCATTTCCCTTAGTTGTCCGATCACATCCTGGAACTCAGGACTCTTGGTAATGATCGTGGGTCCCTTACCGTTGCTGAAGGCGTTTTTATCAAAATGCATCACAGAGTAATAATCATATGAGGTCCCTTGGGTGACGGACACGTTCCCACTGGATTTACTGCGAGAACTCTCATACCCTGGAAATAAAGACTATAGCAGTTATTAATGTGATGCTTCATAAGGAATGGCTTGTTTCCTCTAAACGCTCATTAGTTATAATGACACTCGCTATGTAAAGCAAATTAATAATGAAGTGATATGTCAACCTTGGGTGATGTTTCCATAGTTTATGGTCACATAATCATCTCTGTCATATCTTGTGTGCTGGTGGGAGAATCCCAGTGCATGGAGAAACTCGTGCTCAACAATGGCTTTTCTTCCAGTCATTTCCAATGGAAAGAGTCTGACCTCCAGAAGACATGCGTCCGATAGATGACCAACACCTGCCAATCCAGTCAGAGATACCAGCACATTCATATAAAACGACCAGACAAATTATACATCTCATAACAACAAAAATAATAAAAACTGTGCATTTCATTTTATTTCATTTCCGGACACAATGTGTGCTTAAATATCTTATATCTTAAACTTTTGACCAGTCAATAATTAAGTCAGATATTTGCTCTACACATTCAGTACAGCACAGGCTACATCAGATCAGACTATAATAATATATCACTAATATTGTTGATGAAAAATTAAATGTACATATAAGGAACAGCTGGAGGACAAATTTGCAACTTATTAGGTCAATTGGCAACATGATTGGGTATAAAAGAGCCTCTCAGAGTGGCAGTGTCTCTCAGAAGGCAAGATGGGCAGAGGATCACCAATTCCCCCAATGCTGCGGCGGACAATAGTGGAGCAATATCAGAAAGGAGTTTCTCAGAGAAAAATTGGACAGAGTTTAAAGTTATCATCATCTACAGTGCATAATATCATCCAAAGATTCAGAGAATCTGGAACAATCTCTGTGCGTAAGGGTCAAGGCCGGAAAACCATACTGGATGCCCGTGATCTTCGGCCCTTAAGCTCAATTTATACTTCTGCGTCGAGTGTACGTCATAGGCTGTGTGTGGTGCGCATACCCTACGACGTACCCTGACACGCACCTCTCCAAAAATGCGTCAAATCTACGCAGTCCGCAAGCACCGTGATTGGTCTGCCAGAACCCATTCCTCAGGTCTATAAATTAATAAATCTGCAATAGGAGTGCGTGTGTCCAGAAATGATAGTTTCATCCTATATCTGCTATATAACACAATATTTTGTAGTGCAGAGATTCTTTGTTAGTGAATAAATACATAAATCCACTGTGTATAGTTTATTTATTTTCTCATTAAAACCAAAGATGTTAATCAGTGATTGTATTTCAAGAACAGGGACACATCACAATGCATTTCGTTTTGTGATTTTCAATGGAATGAATCTCCGCAACAGCGATCGATTGAAGCGCTAGTCAGTGCACGAGCGACCTGAAAACAGCGGACACGAGCTCTGCATGATTTCACAAACTCATTCCAGTGCCAAATCGCCTCATATGTTACTCTACTAATCAACTAGAGATGCTTAATTTGTATTACATATAACAACTCAAGGTGCAAGAAAAGCCGCAATCTGCCGCCGTCACTGCTGATACTTCAGGTGCGTCTCAAATACATGCAATGACAGTGTAAACAAGTCACTTCAGCTTTTGCCTTGAGACTGGGGGTTACCATCAACATGCCTGTGGACACTGGCCACTAGCGGCTTGCATGTGTAATTGCATATTGATGCGGACTACAACGCAGAAGTATAAATGAAAACCAATGTGTAACTTGCGGCGTAGAAGATACGGCGTAGGTCCAATGCAGAAGTATAAATCAATCAATCAACTTTATTTATATAGCGCTTTTACAATCACGATTGTGTCAAAGCAGCTTCACAGTGTCAAACAGGATAATATTGCAACAAAATTAGATTTGGCTGTACAGTCGTACTGGAGAAAACAGTGATGTTATCAGCTTATTTTAATTTATCATATAGCAACAATGTTGGCAGATCAGTATTATAGTTTATAGAATTAAATAAGACCTAATTCATACATTTTATTTGTATAATAAGTTGAATAACTTTGATCATAATTTTAGTGTCCCCAACTGAGCAAGCCAAGCCAAAGGCGACAGTGGCAAGGAACCAAAACTCCATCAGGGCGTGATGGAGAAAAATAAACCTTGGGAGAAACCAGACTCAGTCGGGGTGCCAGTTCTCCTCTGGCCTATTAACACACCGTGTAAGATTATTATTCTGGCAACCTTACAGGTCAGAAATCATATTGGATTGGAATATTCAAAATTTCAGGGTATCACTGAAGAGACGGGTTTATTTAGGATGGGGCGTCGATTACACAAGAGTATGAATACATGAAAGATCGGAGTTATTGCGCCGAAGACGGGTTTTGAGCATGTCGTGCCAGTGAGGCAAATTCAGAGGAGACACCATTTGACACGGCTCAGCAGACACTCCAGGATGAGCTGGTCATGTCCAGGCAGGTCCACCATCCGATCCGGACAGGGCCCAGATCCGGGATAAACCTCGGGATAAACAGAGAGACTAACATTAGCGTAGATGCCACTCTTTTTATGATGTAACGAGTACATCAGGTGTTATGGGAAGTGTTCCCGGTTCCGGCTGACCTAGTTAATGCAGCCTAACAATCAGTCAATTGATCTGAATAATGAAAGTTAAAAATGTTCTGTGTGTATGCCATAGTAAAGAGATGTGTTTTTAGTCTAGATTTAAACTGACAGAGTGTGTCTGCTTCCCGAACAATGCTAGGAAGACTATTCCAGAGTTTAGGAGCTAAACAGGAAAAGGATCGACCGCCTGCAGTTGATTTAGATATTCTAGGTATTATCAACTGGCCAGAGTTTTGAGACCGCAATAGACGTGATGGGGTATAATGCGTTAAGAGCTCGCTTAAGTACCGGGGAGCTAAACTATTTAGTGCTTTGTAAGTAATAAGCAAGATTTTAAAATGTATGCGATGTTTAATAGGGAGCCAGTGCAGTGTTGACAGAACTGGACTAATATGATCATACTTCCTGGTTCTAGTAAGAACTCGAGCTGCTGCGTTTTGGACAAGCTGGAGTTTGTTTATTAAGCGAGCAGGGCAACCACCCAGTAGAGCATTACAATAATCTAGCCTTGAGCTCATGAACGCATGTACTAACTGTTCAGCATTTTGCATTGAAAGCATGTGCCGTAATTTAGATATATTTTTAAGATGGTAGAATGCGGTTTTACAGATGCTAGAAACGTGGCTTTCAAATGAAAGATTGGTATCAAAGAGCACACCCAGGTTCCTCACTGACGACGAGGGCTTGACAGAGCAGTCATCAAGTGTTAGACAGTATTCTCGGTTACTACTTGTGGAGCTTTTCTGTCCAATAATTACAAATTCAGTTTTATCTAAATTAAGTTGCAGGAAATTACTATTCATCCAGTGTTTTATATCAGCTCTGCATTCCGTTAATCTTGTGAACTGGTAGGTTTCGTCAGGGCGTGAGGAAATATAGAGCTGAGTATCGTCAGCATAACAATGAAAACTAACGCCATGCTTCTTAATGATATCTCCCAGTGGAGCAGATACAGGGCGAAGAGCAGCGGTCCTAACACTGAGCCTTGCGGTACTCCAGACTGAACTTGTGATCGGTGTGACATCTCTTCATTTACTGCTACAAACTGATAACGGTCAGATAAGTACGATTTAAACCATGCCAAAGCAGTTCCACTAACGCCAACATAATTTTCGATTCTATTCAGAAGAATATTGTGATCGATAGTATCTAATGCAGATCGAGCAACACTAATAGAGAGACTCAACCACGATCAGATGATAAGAGTAAATCATTTGTAACTCTAATTAGAGCAGTCTCAGTACTATGATACGGTCTAAATCCTGACTGGAAATCCTCACATATACCATTTCTTTCTTAAAAGGAACATAATTGTGAAGACACGGCCTTTTCTAGTATTTTTGATAGAAACGGTAGATTCGAGATTGGCCTGTAATTGACTTATTCTTTAGGATCAAGTTGCGGGTTTTTAATAAGTGGTTTAATTATAGCCAACTATGTGTAAATGTGGCCTAAGGGACAATGCAGCGTCAGGTGAAAGATGGCTTGAGAGAGATTCCTCTACCCGTGGCATCACCC